>NC_057795.1:355690585-355690861 GCF_018294505.1 Triticum aestivum
CTATGCAGAGGGCTCGGGGACGGTCGGGGAGGACCGGCGGGGAGGAGGTCGAGGCGGCGGCCGTCCGGCGATGTGGTCCCGGCGTCGGGGTCAACGGGATCGGGGCCGATCCCGATCCGGATCGGTGAGGGAGGAGAAGGGGATCGAGGGGGAGTGGGGGGAGGCGTCGGCTAGGGTTTCGCCGCCCGGGGGGGTTATGGGAGTGAGGGGGGCCGGATGGGCCAATGGGCCGGTCGGCTGGGCCGGTTAGCCCAGTTGGCCAGAGGGTTTTCCCCC
>NC_057795.1:355691683-355712362 GCF_018294505.1 Triticum aestivum
GGGATCGGGGCCGATCCCGATCCGGATCGGTGAGGGAGGAGAAGGGGATCGAGGGAGAGTGGGGGGAGGCGTCGGCTAGGGTTTCGCCGCCCGGGGGGTTATGGGAGTGAGGGGGGCCGATTGGGCCAATGGGCCGGTCGGCTGGGCCGGTTGGCCCAGTTGGCCAGAGGGTTTTCCCCCTGTAGTTATTAGGTTTATTTTCCTTTTCTTATTTTTCCTTTTCTGTTTTAGTTCATTTTAAAATATTCAGACACTTTATAAAAATGTGTGCACCCCACCATAATTAACTTTGTAATATTTGACAACCCCCGAACATTTTAGATTTAATTTTTGAAAACTTTTATTGTTTGCTCGATTTTGAATTTGAAACTCAAACTAGGTTCCGAACTAACGCGAGTTTATCCACAGTAACCGAGGTGACGTGGCATCATTAGCGGGGATTACTGTAGCTTAATTACCCGGGCGTCACACTATTCCTCATGCTTGAAGGTAACCCCTTATATCCGACTGGTAATTACTGACTTGCTGTAGGAACACTAGCTTATCCTTGAATTGTGTCCACAGAATTCTGCCAAAACTTTGAAGAGGAGACTAGTCGAGTGGAAACTGGCTTGGATCCCATCAACTCTCCAGTGAAAGATGAAGCCGCTATGAACGTGCTCCGCCTCGAGTCTCGTGTTGCTGCAGTGGTCGACTACCTTGCAAGACTAAAGGCCGCAACGTCGCGCATCGACACATCACTCTGGCCAGAAGAAACACTTCAGAACGACCTTGAGTCTCTGATGACTCGACTGAACGAAGTTCCAAGTCGAGTGCAAGAATGGAAGAAGTCTTCTGCCAGGTGTGGTGCCGACGTTGCTTTGTCCTTAGTCCGCGTCCACTGCAAGGAAGCGAGAGAAGACAAGCTGGTGTCTCTCAAGGTGGCCAATACCAGGAAGCATGACTTCCGTTCTTTCATGGAGACCTTCATCGCTGCTGCCACTCGGATCACAGACGGGATCGACCTGGACGAGTTTGTGGCGCCTTCCAGCCCTCCGCAGGAGGGGTAAAAAACTTTTACACTTGATGTCTTAAATTTGCCTCGGAATGCCGAGTGGTCGTGTAACCGATAAACTTTAATAGGCTTGGTGCCTGAGCACTTCCGGATCTGTTAGGATGTTATCCGAACTTGGTCTTACCATTGAATATGTTTGCATGTCTTTCACTCGACATATATTTTACAACTGGTGATGTACTATTGTAGGTTGGAGTTCAGGTCGCAGTCGACCTGCATCTTGTATTTGTGGAGAAGCTCAGGAGGAGAAGGTATCAGTCGACCTGCGCTTCTGCAGTTAAATTCCCGAGTGGGAGGTCTGCTCTCCACTCGGTAGGATTTTTGATACTTAGGCGAGCGCTGGGTTGCAGCTAAGCCCCCGAGTGGGAGGTCTGCTCTCCACTCGGTAGGATTTAAAAACACTTACGCGAGCACTGAGCTGCAGCTAAGCCCCCGAGCGGGAGGTCTGCTCTCCACTCGGTAGAATTTTAAATACTTAGGCGAGCACTGGGCTGCAGCTAAGCCCCCGAGTGGGAGGTCTGCTCTCCACTCGGTAGGATTTTAAATACTTAGGCGAGCATTGGGCTGCAGCTAAGTCCCTGAGTGGGAGGTCTGCTCTCCACTCGGTAGGATTTTAAATACTTAGGCGAGCACTGGGCTGCAGCTAAGCCCCCGAGTGGGAGGTCTGCTCTCCACTCGATAGAATTTTTAAACACTTAGGCGAGTACTGGACTGCAGCTAAGCCCCCGAGTGGAAGGCTGGCTTGCCACTCGGTAGGATTTTAAATACTTAGGCGAGCACTGGGCTGCAGCTAAGCCTCCGAGTGGAAGGCTGGCTTGCCACTCGGTAGGATTTTATTTAAACTTAGGCGAAACGGATTCGCAGCTAAGCCTCCGAGCGGAAGGCTGGCTTACCACTTGGTAGGATTTTTTACAAACTGAGGCAAAACGGATTCGCAGCTAAGCCTCCGAGCGGAAGGCTGGCTTACCACTCGGTAGGATTTTTTACAAACTTAGGCGAAATGGATTCGCAGCTAAGCCACCCGCTGGAGGATTGCTTTATGCGGACAAAAGTAACAACAATCACTGGGAAAATTATAACACTCTTGCTTTTGATAAATAAATTATAGAAGTACTTTTATTACAACTCATCTGAGTGGATTCTTAAGTATAGAAGGGCGGAGCAGATCCGCATTCCAGGCTTGTGGCTCGTCAATCTGGTGATCGACGTTGTAAAGGCGGTATGCTCCGTTGTGGAGAACTTTGGTAACAATGAAGGGGCTTTCCCAAGTAGGGGCGAGTTTGTGCGGCTTCTGTTGGTCGACTCGGAGGACCAAGTCTCCTTCTTGGAAGGCTCGGCTCTTCACGTTTCTGGCGTAGAATCGACGCAAGTCTTGCTGATAGATGGTCGATCAGATCATGGCCATCTCTCTTTTCTCTTCTAGGAGGTCGACTGCATCCTGCCGGGCTAGTTCTGCTTCGGCTTCAGAGTAGAGCTCGACTCACAGTGCATTGTGAAGTAGGTCACTCGGCAGAACCGCTTCAGCTCCGTAGACCAGAAAGAACGGAGTCCTCCCGGTCGACCGATTTGGAGTAGTCCTTAATCCCCAAAGAACTGATGGAAGTTCGTCGACCCACGCGCCTGCTGCGTGCTTGAGGTCGCGCATCAACCGAGGTTTCAGTCCTTTGAGAATCATGCCATTTGCTCTTTCTGCTTGTCCATTCGACTGAGGGTGGGCGACTGAAGCGTAGTCGACTCGTGTGCCTTGGGAAGCGCAGAAAGCTTTGAATTGATCGGAGTCGAAGTTTGACCCATTATCAGTGATGATACTATGCGGAACTGCATATCTGAATATTAATTCTCGGATGAAGCTGATGGCAGTGCGTGCATCAAGATTTTTAATGGGCTTGGCCTCGATCCACTTGGTGAACTTGTTGACTGCCACCAGTACATGGGTGAAGCCGCTCCTTCCAGTTCTCAGCATTCCAACCATATCTAAACCCCAAACAGCGAAAGGCCAGACAATCGGGATGGTCTTCAAGGCTGAGGAGGGTTTGTGTGACATGTTGGAGTAGAACTAACATCCTTCACACTTGTCGACTATCTCTTTCGCCATTTCATTTGCTATGGGCCAGTAAAAACCCGCTCGGTATGCTTTAGCCACGATGGTCCGAGAGGACGCCTGATGGCCACAGGTCCCCGAGTGGATGTCGTTGAGAATCATTCGACCTTCTTCCGGTGTTATGCATTTCTGGCTGACTCCAGTCGTGCTTTCTCTGTACAACTGTCCCCTCATGACAGTAAAGGCTTTGGATCGGCGGACGATCTCTCGAGCCTCTTCTTCATTCTCTGGGAGCTCTTTCCTCAGAATATAGGCGATATAGGGCACTGTCCAGTCGGGAGTGATGACCAGAACTTCCATGATTAAGTCGACCACAGCTGGGACCTCGACTTCAGTCGGATCTGTGGCGCTTTTTGGCTGCGGGGCTTCCTCAGTAAAAGGATCTTCTTGAACTGACGGTGTGTGAATATGCTCCCAAAACACGCCACTCGGGATGGCTTCTCTTTTGGAACCTATCTTCGCCAAGTCATCAGCTGCTTGATTTTTCAGTCGGGGAACGTGATGGAGCTCTAATCCCTCAAATTTCTTCTCCAGCTTTTTGGCTGCATTGCAGTAACCAGTCATGGCTGGGCTTCTGACGTCCCACTCCTTCATCACTTGGTTAACCACTAAATCTGAGTCACCGTAGACCATGAGGTGACGGACGCCGAGTGAAATGGCCATACGCAACCCATACAAGAGCGCTTCGTATTCTGCCTCATTGTTGGAGGAGTCAAAGTGAATCTGGAGTACATATCTGAGCTTATCTCCTCGGGGGGACACCAACACTACCCCGGCACCGGAACCATTCAGCATTTTAGAGCCATCAAAGAACATAGTCCAGTGTTCCGAGCGAACTTGGGTCGGTAGCTACTGTTCCGTCCACTCGGCGAGGAAATCTACTATTGCTTGGGACTTGATAGCTTTCTTTGCCTCAAATCTGATATCCAGGGGAAGGAGTTCAATCGCCCATTTTGCCACTCGACCAGTTGCATCTCTGTTGTGTAGAATCTCTGATAAGGGGGCGTCACTGACGACTGTGATGATATGGTCAGAGAAGTAGTGAGCAACTTTCTTCGTGGTCATATAAATCCCATATACAAGCTTCTGATAATGAGGGTATCTTTGCTTTGATGGGGTTAGGACTTCAGAAATGTAATACACTGGGCGCTGAACTTTGAAGGCTTTCCCTTCTTATTCCCGCTCGACCGTAAGTCTAGTACTGACGACTTGTCCTGTGGCTGTAATGTAAAGCAGCAAAGGCTCTTTGCTTATCGGGGCAGCAAGCACCGGCTGGGTGGAAAGCAGAGTTTTTAACTCTGCAAATGCTGCATCAGCTTCAGGAGTCCACTCGAACTTGTCTGACTTCTTCATCAGTCGGTAAAGAGGCAATGCCTTCTCACCGAGACGAGAGATGAATCGACCTAAAGCGGCCAAGCAACCAGTAAGCTTCTGAACATCGTGCACATGCACAGGTCATTTCATTCGGAGTATAGTGCCCACTTTCTCTGGGTTTGCATCGATTCCTCGTTCAGAAACGAGAAAACCGAGTAACTTTCCACCAGGAACTCCGAATGTGCACTTGGATGGGTTAAGCTTGATATCATACCTCCTGAGGTTGGCAAACGTTTCAGCGAGGTCAGTCAGCGGGTCGAAACCTTTTATGACTTGACCACAATGTCATCCATGTATGCTTCCACATTCCGACTGATCTGAGTGAGCAAACACTTCTGAATCATCCTCATGAACGTGGCTCCGGCATTCTTGAGGCCGAATGGCATGGTGACATAACAGAAGCACCTGAATGGGGTGATGAAAGTTGTTTTAATCTCATCGGGTCCAAACAGACGGATCTGATGGTACCCGGAATAAGCGTCTAGGAAAGACAGTCGCTCGCATCCCGCAGTCGAGTCGACTATTTGGTCGATGCGGGGAAGAGGAAAATGATCTTTCGGGCAGGCCCGATTGATATGTTTAAAGTCAATGCACATGCGAAGTGACTTGTCCTTCTTGGGGACCATGACAACATTGGCGAGCCACTCGGAGTGGTAGATTTCTCGGATAAACTCTGCTGCTAGGAGCCGAGCCACCTCTTCGCCGATGGCCTTCCTTTTCTGGACGGCTGACCGTCGCAGATGTTCCTTCACAGGTTTTGCCTTTGAATCGACTCGCAGACGATGCTCAGCCAGTCCCCTGGGTACACCTGGCATGTCAGAAGGTTTCCATGCAAAGATGTCCCAGTTCTCTCGGAGGAACTGGATGAGCGCTTCTTCCTATTTGGGGTCGAGTGTTGTGGAGATATGAGTCGGAGCAGCGTTGGGGTCGGTCGGGTGGATATGAACTGGTTTTGTCTCACCGGACGACTGGAATGTTGATTCCGTGGCAGGCTTCTTCGCTCGCAACAAATCACTCGGGTCTGCATTCCTCTGATGTTCCTGCCACTCTTCTGCCACCATCTGAGCATCGGCGATCTTCGAGCCTTTCTGGAAGCACTCTTCTGCCTTCTTGCAATTACCAGTGACAGTGATCACGCCTTTAGGGCCTGGCATCTTCAATTTGAGGTACACGTAACATGTTCGAGCCATAAAACGTGCATAAGCAGGCCTGCCCAAAATAGCATGGTAGGCACTCTGGAAATCTACAACCTCAAATGTCAGCTTCTCTTTGCGGAAGTTCTTGGAATCGCCAAAAACCACATCAAGAGCAATCTGGCCAAGTGAAGCGGCTTTCTTGCCAGGAATGACTCCATAGAAACTCATATTACTCGTGCTGAGCCTGGACATCGGAATGCCCATCCCCTCCAGTGTCTCTGCGTACAATATATTCAGACTACTGCCACCATCCATCAGTACCTTGGTCAGTCGAGTCCCTTCGACAACCGGGTCGACCACCAGAGCCTGCCTCCCAGGGGTGTCTATGTGCGTTGGGTCGTCTGACTGGTCGAATGTAATGGCGGTTTGAGACCACTTCAGATAATTTGGGGTTGCCGGAGCAGCCATATTCACCTCTCGGTTTATCACTTTCAGTCGGTTTTTGCTCTCAACGTCAGCAAAAATCATCAGGGTGGAATTGACTTGTGGATATTCTTCGTCACTGTCCTCTTTGCCCTCAACCTTGTCCGACTCTTTTTCATTGACCTTGGACTGCTTCCCTTGGAACTGCTGTATCAGGAGTCGACACTGTCGAGTGGCATGCTTCGGGTAAATGAAGTTACCCTCTTCATCTTTCTTGGTGTGGATGTGACATGGCAAATCCATCACGTCATTCCCTTCCTTATCCTTTACTTTCTTGGGATTCCAAGGCCCTTTGGGCTTCCCTTTGAACTTTCCTTGATTCAGGGCCAAGGCTTCTCCAGGAGCGGCTGGCTCGGCTTTCCGCTTTTGCTTCCGACTGGAATTTCCGCCTCCGGTGTCCTGGGCGACTGACTTGTGCTTGCCGCTCCGGAGCCGATCCTCTTCCTCACCGTTGGCATATTTGGTGGCTATTTCCATCATTCGACTCAGAGACATGTCTCTGGTTCGACCGAATTTCAGGCTTAGCTCTCTGTATTTTACGCCTTCCTTGGAGGCGCAAACTGCCTAGTGATCAGATACTCTCTACCGTGTGATGCAGTGTGATCCATCTCTGGATGTAATCTCTTAGAGTCTCATTCGACTTCTCCACACAAGATTGCAGCTCTGTCAGTCCTACTGGTCGCTTGCACGTTCCTTTGAACGTTCTGACAAACACTCGGGAGAGGTCCTCCCACGTGTAAATGATGCTGGGTGTCAACTGATTCAGCCATGCTCTGGCTGACCCTTCCAACATAAGAGGCAGATGCTTCATGGCCACCTCGTCGTTTCCGCCGCCGATCTGAACAGCCACTCGGTAGTCCTCAAGCCAAGTATCAGGCTTGGACTCACCGTTAAACTTGCTGACTCCAGTCACCAACCTGAAGTTGGGAGGAATCACCGCGGCTCTGATGGCTCTACTGAAACACTCTGGTCCGGAGACATGCACTCGGCTGCTGGTGGGTACATCTCTGTCATTACCCTCTTTGTGGGCTCTGTTCTGGTCGACCAGACCTTGAACAATGATGGATCTTGCATCAAAGCCTGGTTCCCTGGGGTCGACTGGAATCCTTCGCCCGCCACTATGCTGGCGTCTATCATCCTGCTGTCGAGGCACATATGATCCACCCCTTGGGGAGGAGTGGGCACTCGACGTTGATCGTTGCGATCGAATCGGTGATCATACTGCTCATAGTTCCTGTACTGATCGTGTCGGTCGCCACGCCCTTCACGCCTCAGGGGCGATCTGGGGCTATGAGCCGACTCGACCGTATTCGCTGCCACGGATCTGCTGTGAATCCTGTTCCGCGACTGCGATACAGCTGAATTCTGATCTCCTGCTGCCCGGAGCAAATCTATGATCTGCATCAAGCCTCTGCTAGCCTCTGACTGGGAAGGCTGAATCGACTCTGCTATACGGGCTGCAGCTGCTAAATTCTGAATCGGAGTTCGATATACCTGAGTCGGAGGTTTAAAGAGTTGGCATCAACTAGCGTCTGGAATCCGTTGCCGTGTGCGCTCGTCGAGTGCCCGCTGAAGGTTCTCCAGTCGAGTGCGCTCAGCCATGTTGGCCAAGCGCGCGTCCTCTAAGGCGCGAGCCTCAGGGGTTTCTCCAACGATCGGAGTGTGAAGCGCATCCATGTTCCGGCGGCGAAGCTCTTCCCTTTGCTGCGAATTGAGGGGCTCGGGGAGGTATTCCTCATGGTCGTGCGACGAATCGCCTCCGCCATTGCCTCCCTCGGCGCCAGGAAAGCCGGGGGGAACGTGCAGTCCATTGACCATCAGGACCTCCGCCGCTGGATCACTGTTGTCGCACTCGGATGCAGTCTCTGCGGAGCCAGTCGACAGGTCGAACAGGCCATAGAGAGATTCATCGGGCTCGATTGTCGCGACTTGGGCGGTGGTCGACTGGCGAGCCACTGCATGCCTCACCCACCGCTGGAGCCTCGACCGACCGGAGCGCTTACGCCGGCGGGAAGCTGGGAGGGAGGATGACACGAAAACCGGCCGATACTGAGTCGACGGTTGCCGCAGAAGGACGCCGCGGACGCATGCTCGAAAGTGCGTAGCTCCACGGACCGGGAGCGCATCCACGTCGAGCGGAGCCTCCTGCAACCAGGCAGAGTCGTCGATGACGAATGCGAGCGCATCGAGACGGATCTCGCGGCCCTCAACCAAAACTCCACCTGAAACCATGATGATGGGAATCGAAAAGATTGCAACTTCTCCAATAAGTCGCTAAGACACCTGCCCCACGATGGGCGCCAACTGTCGTGGTTTTAATTCTGACAGTAGTGTAGGGGGGTACTAAGGAGAGGCAAGATCCTAGCTATGGAGTAGTTGTGCACACAAGAGTTTTACGAGTTCGGGCCCTTCTCGGAAGAATTAACAGCCCTACGTCTCGGAGCCCAGAGGCGGTCGACTGGATTATATGTGTGAGAGTTACAGGGGTGCGAACCCTTCTGCCTGTGGAGGGGGGTGGCTTATATAGAGTGCGCCAGGACCCCAGCCAGCCCATGTAGCAGAGAGTTCAATGTACATAAAGGCCAGACGTTACTGATAACGCCTTACATAAAGTGTCATCATGACCATAAAGACTACTTAATTGCAGACCGTTTGGATACAGAGCAGATCTTGAACTCCTGGTGGTCGAGTGAGTCTTCATGGTCGAGTGTCTTTGAGTTTGTGGAGTGTCTTCCAGTCCGTCGAGTGGATTCCCTCTTGGTCGACTGGAAGACGGCTTCTTCTAAAGATGTCCTCGGGGAGGGTACCTTGGACAGGTCCATGACCCTACCCCAGGTACATGACTTCATCAGACGTGACCATAGCTGGACTGTGTCTCAGTATGAAGAACCCCTCCGGTTTGCTCAGCTTGATCTACGTCACTTGGTGGACGCCATCGACTTCTAGCTAGCGCTTTATTTGCTTATCCCTATAGGGCTTAGTCTTTGGTGCTTGTAAGCTGCTTCGGCAACACTATGTATCTGCTGCTCTTTTCGTTTCTTGTTAGCAGCTTTTCGCCGATGTTTAGTGGTTGTAACGATGGCCTTGTGTAATCCCTGGCCGGTTGATGGCTTTGTTAATTTAAAGTCGGGCTTTCCTTGAGCCTTCGTTTAAAAAAAAAGTACTTCCAGCGATACCCAGTCAAGAACATAAAAGCAATACTCAGGAATAACTCCATAGAAATAGAGGGTGAGAACAATGGCTAATCGCAGACGTGAAGCTGGTAAGAATGGGTGGTGAGCCCGTTTGTGGAAGAAAAGTGAAAATCAGTGACATGCAATCACCAACTTCTCTCACACCATTCCGTGGAGAAGTGTTGACCAATTGCTACAATTTAAATGCATGATACGTCACAGGTGATGCACATAGACACGCAAATACCTGCTATATAAGGGCCTGTTTGGTTTCAAATAAATCACCAACTTATAAGTTAGGTGACTTAAAAGAAGTGACTTATGTGGTTGTTTGGATATCTAGGATTAGATGTTAGATTTAGCAAAACGAGTTTTAGGAGGATTTTTAGGAAAACCAGTTTTAGTTAGATTTTCTGTTAAGATAAGTATATACAATTTCTTGTTTGGGTAGAGAAAAAGAAGAAGAATAACACAATTAGTCAGTTACCTTGCGCTCCTCCCACCCGAGGCCATGAAGCTTCGCTCGTCGCCTCCCTTCCCGCATACTTCTGTATGCTATACATGACGTGGACACAACGCACATGCTTTTCCGCCAAACGCGACTTGTCATATGTATACACCAGCACAAACAAATGGCTTCGATGTGGACAAGATGTACACATAGCAGTATAGCAACACAGCTGCACCGCTTGGTGTGGAGCGGAACGGTGGCAGAGGCGCAGCCAGACGCAGCCAAGCTGGGCATGGATACGTTGAGAACGGGCGTGACGAGATAACCAGCGCCGCAGCCCGCAGCGACCAAGACGGGCATGGCGAGCTAAGTAGTAGACGAGCCGGTCCACGCACGACCGGCCATGGCAGCGTGGTCTCTTGCCATTATACCGTAGTCTATTGCCGTCAGGTATTAACCTTCAGCCTCGCATCATCGATGCCGCGGAGCTCGACGTCGTCATCGGGCGCCGGCGGCGGTCGCCGCCAGCCACCGGCATGGACGCACCGGGGCGTAGAATTAGATGGCAACCTCAACAGTGGAGACGACGAAGACGATGCGAATGGCGATGCAAACACTAAAGTTCAACAAGCCGAGGCACCCGACGGCGGGAAGCTACAGTATACAGAAAACAAGTTTATAGAAAAACGTATATTAGTCGTTTTTCTATAAACACACTTTTTGCGTTTTTAGCAAACCTGATAATCCATATCCACGATTCCATTGGATAACCCAAACAAGGTTTTAGGCGGTTATAACAGATTTTATGTTTAAGAAAAACTGGTTCTCAAGAAACACCGTATCCAAACAACCCCTATAAGTCATATCTGTTTGGCTGTCACCTAACTTATAAGTCACTTGATCACAGCTTTCCGCACCAATTCACATCATGCATGTGGTGGAACCCACGCAAAAGGGGGTGACTTATAAGTTTTAAGTTGGGGTGGAGCAACTTATGACTTATAAGTTGAGGTGACTTATAAGTTGGGTCTGTTTGACAAAATAAGTCACTTTTTTTACTTTTCGACTTATAAGTTGGCGACTTATTTGAAACCAAACAAGCCCTAAACATCCAAGTACAATGATGTTCTCGCATTGATTTCAGCACATTGAACCATGGAAGAACAGAGAGACGGAAGACAACAATGGCAGCTGAAGGAGACCTGAAGTTGCTAGGCTTGTCGGTGAGCCCATTTGTAGTTCGTGTTCGCATGGCGCTCCACATGAAGGGCTTGAGCTACGAGTATATCAAACAGGACCTCTTCAACAAGAGTGAGCTTCTCCTCAAGTCCAACCCGGTGGAGAAGAAGGTACCCGTACTCATCCACAATGGCAAGACCATACTCGATTCGTCCGCCATCGTGCAGTACATCGACGAAGTCTGGGCCGCCATGGGGCCGTCGATCCTCCCTGTCGACCCCTACGAGCGCGCCACCGCCCGCTTCTGGGCCGCCTACGTCGACGACAAGGTTTGTGTTTTCTCGTACCTCAGCTCAGTCTTCCTTTATCTTCTAGATTGTACTTACATCGACGGCAAGGTTTGTGTCTTCCCCGCCTACACTGTCAAATTCTGGCATGATCTTCCTTCCAGCTATTCTCTGCTTATGTCGGTGTTAATAGAGCTACCACGGAGGTGGAGAGGGCGGAGAAGGTTAACGAGACGCTTGTGGTGGTCGAGCAACTTGAGGAGGCATTTGCCAAGCACTCGAACGGAAAGGCCTTCTTTGCCGGGGACTCCATCGGGTACCTCGACCTCGCGGTCGGATGCCACTTGCTCTGGCTCAAGGCGCAACGCAAGATGTTTGACGTGGTGTTCCTGGACGCCGGCAAGACTCCACTCTTAGCGGCTTGGGCGAAACGGTTCGCTAAGACCGACGCGGCGAAGGAGGTGGTACCCGACACAGACGCGGTGATGGAGTACGCCAAGAAGCGCTAGGCTTATCGTGCCGCTGTTGCGGCGGCGGCGGCGACTGCCAAGTGAAACGCTTCAGATCAGTGCGACTGAGTATCGACTACCAAGCATAGTGAAAGCAAACTGATCACGCACTGAACACTTGCTCTAGACAACAGTGCTTTGTGAGGGGTATAAGAGTGTGCCATATCTTACATAACTTATATTGGAGGGGGCCTTCTAGTGCAATGAAGAGTATGTTATGTTTTTAAAGCCATCTAGGTTCAAATCTCTCCATCTACCCATTTATGGCTGCATGCATCGCTCAGATGCAGAGGTCCGGGATACATCCTTTTTTTATTTTTTTTCTAAAAGTAACGAAGTAAAAGGGAGAGAGCTTTCCACTTAGGCTTGTTTCTATTAGAATAACTTATTTTTTTGAGGGAAAAAACCAACTAACATCAGCGTACATGGCAGTCAAAAAAACAATGTCCGTTGAATCGGCAACGGACAAGGCTTTTGCAATGTGTGGGGTAACATTTTTGGTTGAATCTACTCGCAAGATACTAACATTTTCCTTTCACCCGCAAAAAGAAAAAAGATACTAACATTTCCTTTGGCTCACTGTGATCACTAAATTTTAAGATTTTTCTTCAGAAATATTATTTTTTATTGACAAATATAATGTATTTACAGAGAATACCAGAGAAGGTTTAAAAAAGGGACAATTGCATTACTGCCATTAATTATGTCACACAATTAGTCAGATTTGTCTTTGGTTTTCAAGGCTACTTTGTTTTGCCTCCTGAAAAGCGACGTGCTATTAGCTTTTGGCGTCCAATATCAATTTCGTCTGGTTGTCGACCATTTTCCTGGTCCAAAATTTCCTTGATAACTATCAGATGGGTTATGCCCCTAACACTTCAGACCCTTCCAAAAAACAGAAAAGAAATAAAATAGACTATCTCTGTCCGAAGCCAAGTCACACATATGGAACACACCAATAAAAAGAGAAGATAATATATCTCTCTTTCTCCAAAGGATTCCGAGCGGCCGCTGACGAGGGGGTGACTCAACAAGGGCTTCTGGTAGAAAATCGGAGGAAACGTTAGTTCTAAGAGAGGGAATTGCACTAACCGAAATAACACATATTAGTGTAAGCCATTGCAGCTAGGTCCTCGGTCTATGTAGGTCTATTTCAATATTGAGGTACGTTGATGTAATATTCAATGGTTGGGCCTCGCTTGTAAGCGCACGCGTGACAAAATACCTAAACACGACCGTCGGGCAAGTAAAACTATCAATATCTCCCAAACCTTTGGTCCAACCGAGCTTAAAATTTTCCATATACTAGTATTGAGTACATGTACAATTTAGTGGATCTTTTTTCACATTTTTCAGCACATACACCTAGGTATTTTAGAGCAAGGAAATGGTAAAAGGCATTTCACCGGACGAAACCATGACGAAAAGACAAAAATCTATACCTACTATTAAAGGGATAGGTATTTTTGGTTTGGTCCCTGATTTTCGACCCTGATTTTAGTCCGTTTTAATCCATTATTACGTTGCCTTCGTACGTGGGCTGGTGTTGTTGGTTTCTTCGTCCGTCTCATACTGGGCTGTGTTGGGCCTGATTTTCACATTGCACGACTGGTGGTTTTGCTTTGTATACGTACGTAGCCTCTCAGTCTGTTCGTCCATGAGTGTCCATGTGTAATCCAACTCCTACTGATGAACGGAAGTCGTATACATATCTGAAACCAGTTTCATGAGTACCAGAAGCTATAAGGGAAAATAATCGGCTAATCCCCTCGAGGTCCCATTGATTTTCTGCACGGTGGTCGTTCTTATGCCACCGGTCCTAGGCTGCCCTGCAACGGTGCATGCCGGCTAGGAGACAGGATCACGCTCTCCTCCAGCGCATCCTAGCGACTGCGTGACGGGAGCTCGCTCTCCGCTCATCTCAGCGGCGTCTTGGGTGACACCGACGAGAGGCAAGCGAGAGCCCTACTGGGCTACTCCTGCACGAGTTGGAGACCTCGTCGATGAGGAGGTCGGGCCGCACAACAGGCGGAACAGTGGAGGGAGTGGTACAGGGTGAGGCAGCGGGTGGCGTGGGCTCGACCTTGTCCTGCAAGCAACCGCTAGAATCAGCAGCGAGGTCGGTGGCTGGCTGGGTGGGCGAGTGCTGCCAGCTTGTCCATCGAGTCGTTTCCTAAGCCGTTGCCCATGTGCTGCTCCTCTCCATGGCTTCGGCGTGCACCCCAATGGCGGCGTCAACTACTTAGCGTTGTCTCCCCAAATATAAATTACCTCCATAGATACATGGGGCTGCCTCCAAACAGCACTCCCTATCCCATCTAGCTTGCTGCAGACTCTACACAGCGGTGAATAACTGAATAGTGAATCTGAGTTGCATATGTGATGTGCCTTATGCGTTACTGATGCTTTGTGCGAAGCATGCTGAATTGGAGAAGCAGAGATGCATATGTGTGTGTTTTGCTTGTATGCGTTGCTCCGGGTCGAGGAGCTGCTGCAACTCTGCAGACTCTTCCTCTGATTCGACTTCAACAGCGGTGGCAACTTGCTCGAAATAGCCACGTTTCTCCGCTCACTTGGCCTCTGCCCGGATGAAATCAGCACGACGATGGGTAACGGACCGTGGAGTTCAACTAGCTCACGTCCACCCAATGGGTGGTGTGCATCTCCTCCTCTGGCCCTGCCCCTCCTCCGTCGAGGCCTTCGTCGCCTTCAGCCAAGATGGCAGCACGTACTTCCTCTGTTCCTAAATATATATCTTTTTAGAAATTTCAAATGGAATACAACATACGGATGTATGTAGACATATTTTAGAGCGTAGATTCGCTCATTTTACTCCGTATATAGTCACTTGGTGGAATTTCTAGAAAGACTTATATTTAGGAACGGAGGGAATACATGTCAACTGCCGAGCTCGTGCACTCCATGTCACGCATGGGGCATCCCAACTGTTACACCAAGCTCACGTATATGATGTGGATGGGTCCGCTTTGACGCCTGCAGACATCCCACCCCTTGGGCGAACAACAACATCAGGCCACCGTCGCTGCCTACTCCCTCTGTCCGGAAATACTTGTCATTAAAATGGATAAAAGGGGATGTATCTAGATGTATTTTAGTTTGAGATACATCTCTTTTTATTTATTTTGATGACAAGTATTTTCGGACGGAGGGAGTAGGTTGCTAGCTAGTACTCACTGAAACAAGACCAATTGTTATATTTTTTAATATTTTATTGTTTCAATAGTAATTATGTTCATCATCAGGTAAGCCAGATTTGTATAGTTGGTGCTAGGGATGATAGGGGCTGATTCACTAGATACTCTCTCCTGTATAGTTTCTTTGGTGGTGATGTGCTACACTAGATATTCTCTCATGTTCTCCTGTGTACACTAGGTAAGCTGTCAGTGAATTAATATGTAGGTCCCACACACCTTGTGTTGGATGCTCAAAAGAGCAAAGCAAAATAGTAGTTTTTTATTCTGACTCATGAGTCAACACTTTTGGATCCCAAAAATATTCATGCAGGGTAAGTGCTGACATGTGAGTCAGAAATTTATAATGTGACTTATAATGTTCTTTAGTTGCTCAATTCATGTATTTACAGGCTTTATCTTTCATGCCGGCTTTTTTAGGCAGTCACTTAGCAGGTTGAGCCCTCAGCATGTTCTGTTCGTGCTGATTTACTTATAAACATTTTATTTTTATTTGATTGGTGCTCTTTGAAGTATGCAAATTCTGTTTGTGGTTTTTTGTCCAGGTAAGTTCAGGCACACAACAAGGAAGGTTGGAAAAAATAGTCGTTGTGATGGTAAAGAAAATATTATGTTTTTTGTTAATAAATGACTACAAAGTTTAAAAGATTTTTTTGCAAGGAAAATATTTTTTTAAAATTTCGATGAGATGCTTGACAAGACAGGAACAATTAATTAGAGGTGTATCATTAGTACCACACTAAAAATGTTTTAGCGATGTTTCCATGGATCTTGGTTAAGATCAAAGTTTGCATGAACTAAACGTGTTCTGCAGATACAATCATCACAAAAATTGAACATAATTTTGTTATTTCTGCCGTTGCAACGCACGGACATATGTGCTAGTCATATTAACATATAATCTTTCAATGGCAAAATTGAGCAACCTAAAAACCAAAAGACAAACCCCACTAACGTGACAAAGCCAAGGACAGAAATGTAAATGTCCCTTAAAAAACAGAGGAGGAGCTGTCACGACAACCACACAAGTTTTTAAACTGGTAATATCACATACTTGCATATTATGTCGCCATTATTCGAGAAAAAGAAACAGAAACGTGGCCATTTTAGTAATTCCAGCTAACTCCACACTTGGCTATTTTCTCCTTGCATCAGCTGCTCACCAGGCCGCCATGCCGCTTTATTGAGTGCTTGCAGCCGCGGCGGAAAGCCGGGCCTGTATTCCCCCGGCGTACTCAACCACCCTGTCGACGTCCTGGAAGACCGCCTTGGCCGCGTCGAGCTCGCTAATGCGCTCCATCCATGCCGCCAGCAGCGGGGCCCTGCCGGCGTCGATTAACTTGTCGGCGGAGAGCCTCTCGGTGGCGCGCACCCACGGCACCATGCTACCGAGCAGGACGTCGACGTACCCGACACAGTCGCCGCCGAAGAAGCCCTTCCCCTTGGAGCACTCCCTCAGGCCTTCCTCCAGATGACCCACGGCCGCCACCGTCTGCCTCGTCCACTCCGCCCTCTCCTCGTCGGTCGTCACCCTGAACACCTTCCCCCACGGCGCCAGCAGCTTGTCTTCGACGTAGGCGGCCCAGAAGCGCGCGACGGCGCGCTCGTAGGGGTCGGCGGGGAGGAGGGACGGGCCGACGCCGGCGAAGGCCTCGTCGATGTACTGCAGGATGACCTGGGACTCGCAGACGGGCTTGCCGTTGTGGATGAGCACCGGGACCGTCTTGCGCACCGGGTTGGAGCGGAGGAAGAGCTCGCTCTTGTTGGCGAGGTCCTCCTCGACGTACTCGTAGCTCACGCCCTTGAGGCGGAGCGCGAGCTGCACCCTGACCACGTACGGGCTCGCCCACATGCCCAGCAGCTTCAGCTCGTCTCCTGTGTCTGCCATTTTCTCCCGTGGGGTGGGCGTGCCTCAAGGTTCCGTGTGATTCTGTGGTTAGTGTGGAGTGCGGAATATATAAAGGATCGATGCGTCATCCATGATGCTTCAGGCTGTAAGTGGGACGCTCCGCGGGAGGCCCGCGTCCGCCCCACATCTGCCGCGTAGATTAAATGGGATACCCGCCAAAGCCCATATATTATTATGTGAGATATGTGGGTTTAGTGGAATATTCACTTAATTGATGCAGATGTACCTGTTGAAATACGTTCGCATTGTCATCTTGAGGTGGTGAGCTACCATCACTGGTTCCTTGGGAGCTTTAACAGCTCGTGTGCATAATGCGCACGTACAGCCGGCATGCACGGCATGCACGACATGCCTTGGCCTAGTAGTGCTCTAGTGCCGTTGTACTTGCAGCACCAACAAACAACACTATAATTAACTGCCCGTATAATTAACTCTCCAGTAGCAAGACGAATAGAGAGGCAATATTTAAACAGTACAATGCCCACCTAGTCCATACAGACACTTAATTATAGTTCATACAGAAACAGAGAATAGATTATTTGTCATGCAGAGAAACAGAGAGCAGGGACAGTACAACCACTATTCTTAGTCTCTCAAAAGGATCTAGCAGTTAATCATGCAGGAACTTAACATCACACACATAGCAGCAGCGCATACATGCATAAAATTCAGTTAAAACCTCGAGCTTTGTATGGATTGAAAGAGGGGGAAACAGCAGGAATCTTCCTTCTCTTGTCAATTGCAGATTCTCTTCTTGAAACTTTTCCTTCTAGATTCTTGGTTGATGCCTGGGGTAGGCCTCTTCTCGCAGTCCTTTCCAGTGGCGCCGGCAGCAGGAATGCTGAGAGAAGAGAATTATGTGGTGGTGGGAAGAGTTGCGGCTGCGGAGGTACATGGCGGCTCTGGGGCGGCCGGCAGCCGACGGAGATAGACGGCGGTGCTGCAGCGCCCAATGCGGGAATGGAAGATGACGCTCGTGCGGCCATAGAGGAGGTCGACGAAGTCAATAGGTTGGCCATGGAGGAGGTGGACGACGGGTATAGGCCGGCCACGGCGGCGCGGCCATGGCTGGCGGCGAGCCCTAATCCCCGCGGCGTGCCCAGGCTAGTTAGTTAGATAGGTGGGTTCGATGTGGGCATCGTGGGACAACCCACATATTCCACATATCGGGATGTGCTGACCGTGGATGTCCGCGAATGCAAAATAAACGGGCCTTTAAGTGGGCACCGTGGGCGGCCCGTGTCCACTTGCAACCTGAATGATGCTTGTGCCGACGACTTTCCTCCTAAGCATGTGGTCACGCTCTCGTGCATGACCTGTGTTTTCTTGCACAACGGTGCTCAGCCACATTTCGGGAGTTCAATATGTTTTCCGTCGGTACATGATAGCAACGTTGGAACGTTCAATGGGTACTTCAATCTTCATCTGGATTATTAATCCAAGAAAACTTCCAAGCTCTAACCAGGCGCCATCGTCTGGTTCTTGTGAGGGGCTGCTCTCCCAGATCCAACGCGGCGGCGGCAATGGGTGGCGCGGGGGGGCCTCGTAGTCCTACGGGTGGCCAACATCGAGGGCCCCTGACTTCTTGACAAAGAAAAAAGAAAAAAAAAGTTACAAATACAAACGGTGTGAATAGTTAGTTTAAGGGTATCATCCAAAAGTTTCCTCCTAGCCGCATACATTTTAAACTTTTGTTTAATAAATCAAATGAAATTCATGCAAATAAGGCCGGATTCCATATAAATATGACAGATTACATACAAACACAACGGATTTTCATTACATTTCGAACATTTGGAAAAGAAAAAAAAAGCCCGACCCTGAACCTATCCTACGACGGCGGTGCCCGGCGTCCAAGCCCGTATCGTCCTCCATCGTTGTCTTCATGAGTACCGGCAATAAGACCGATGAAATGAAAGTGCGGTTTCTAGCGAGAAAGAGTAGAATAGGGGAGACGGATCGGGCCCACATGAGACATAAGGCGCCGCCACCTGCCATAGAAGTCTGCGACCTGTCCGTCGCTGGTGGACGTGAGGTCCACAATAGAAGTGGTGGCGACGGCGTTGTCGTCATCCCACCGGGCCGACTGATGGTTCATCGGTGACGCGTAGGAGGTGCAACTGGCATTGTTCTTGTCCACGATCACCTGCAGCTGCGCCTCTGAGGAGGCCGCTTTCTGGCGAGCGGCGACTTGAGCACAGACGACATGCAGATGGCACACCGCTCCACGATGAAGTTGGGGCTCGCCGTGGCCATGACCGTCACGACCTCCTCGTTCACCCGCTTGTTGTAGATCTGGCCCTCCACCAACCGGTGCTGCTTCAGGAGGAACACGTTGTACCGTTGTTTCTCCCACGACTGCTAGAACATTGACAGAGGTGTCGTCGCATGCTGCACCTCCACCATGGCGGCGTTGTAGTGCGCCTGCGCTTGCTCCATAGTGAAGTCGGCGTGCACAGGAGGCGCAGGAACCGAGGCGGTGTTGTCAGAGCTCGTCTCCATCGTGGTATCGTCCTCGGCGTCGGAGACCTCGGGCGAGCTGGTCGGCAAGCCGACCTTGATCCGCCTGGCATGACAGCGTTGCCAGGTGGCAGCCCACGGCGTGCTTCATCTCCATGGAAAGGCTCTATCACAGAGCTTCGCCGCCTGCACTATGACAGATGCAGTGCAAAGGAGGAGGATGGAGAGGAGCTTGCGTTGTGGTGTGAAGTTAGCTGGGTATGACCGTCTTTAAATAATGGATTACTGTGAGATAAGACGTTGGGATGCATCAATGCGCGGCGTTGGAGTGGGTTTCTCGGCTGATTTGGGCTATTGCTGGGAAAATTTTATTTGTAAGAGCAACGGAACAAATACAACAATCAGCAACACACCGCCTGGTGTTGGCAACGTAGCATTTGCAGACACCGAGCTGCTGATGTTTAAACACGTGGTTATGGGCAGCTTAGTTGCCTCCTGCCCTGGCCGGTGCCGCAGCATGCGCCTGTCTCATCTTGGCGAATTCGACCACTCTGTCGACGGCCGGCAGGACAGCCTTGGCCGCGTCCAGCGCGCCGAAGCGCTCCACCCACGCCGCCAGGAGAGGGCTCTTGGCGTCGTCGAAAAGCCGCATGCCATACAGCGCCGCGCCGGCGTGCACCCAGACGACCAAGCCCCCGAGCGTCACGTCCAGGTACCCGACCCTGTCGCCGCCGAAGAAAGGCTTCCCCTGGGAGCATGTCTTGAAGGCCGCCTCCATGGTCTCCACCTGTGACGCCCGGGTATTTAAGCTACAGTGAACCTCTGCTAATGATGCCACGTCACCTCGTTTACTGTTGGTAAACTCGTGTTAGTTCAAAATGATTCAAATTCAAATTTAAAATATAGGCAAACAACAAAAGTTTTCAAATAATAAAACTAAAATGTTTTGGTAGTGCCAAATAATGCGTAGGTAATTATGGTGGAGAAACCACACTTGTATAAATTATGTAAATACTCAAAATGAATATAATAGTAGCAAAACAATTAGTTAAATGATTATAAAATAATAAACAATTACAAATGGTTTTATATTAGGTGCCAAGTTAATTGCGATAGTGGCATAAGTATTAAAAATATTTTAGGTGCAACTTGGGTTTTTCATAAACACCGAAATTTAATAAAACAGAAAAGAAGAAAAAAAATAAAACAGAAAAACAAACTAACAAAAAAAAACCCCAAACCCCCGGGCCAACCGACCCAGCTAGCCAACCGGCCGGCCCAGTCGGCCAGCCCACCCCGGCCGGCCCACCTCTCCCCGCATAAACCCCCACCCCCCAGGCCAACCCTAGCC
>NC_057795.1:355713315-355718705 GCF_018294505.1 Triticum aestivum
GGGCCCGCGCCCCAGAACGTTTTAGTTAAAAAAAAAGGGAATTAAAGAATTAAAAGAAAAATATAAAATAAAATATGATAATAAGTAATAAAAATAATTAATTAATTAATTAACTTAATTAATTCTGATTAAAATAAACGATTAAGATTAATTAACCTAATGATTAATTAACCTAATTAACTACTGTTAATTATCTAATTAATTAGTATGACAGTGGGGCCCACCCACTAATTAATTTTGATTAATTTAATTAAATTGTTAAATTAAAATTTGTCACTGACCAGTGGGGCCCACTGGTCAGGTTGACCAGTCAACCCTGTTGACTGCTGACACCAGCATGACATCATGCTGATGTCATTAATCCATTTTTCGAATTAAATTAAATAATTAATTAAATTTCAAAAATTAATAAAATCTTTAGAAAATCATATCTTTTAATCAGTAACTCGGATTAAAATATTTTCAACATGAAAGTTGCTCAGAACGACGAGACGATTCCGGATACGCAGTCCGTTCGTCCGCCACACACCCCTAACCTATCGAACTCGCAACTTTTCCCCTCCGGTTCATCTGTCCGAAAACACGAAACACCGGGAATACTTTCCCGGATGTTTCCCCCTTTCGTCGGTATCACCTACTACCGCGATTGGGCACACCTAGCATCGTTACTTGTCATGTCATGCATCGTTATGCATTTGTTTGCATTGTATTCATTGTTTCTTCCCCCTCTTCTCTCCGGTAGACTACGAGACCGACGCTGCTGCTGACCAGTTCGACTACGGAGTTGACGACCCCTCTCTCTTGCCAGAGCAACCAGGCAAGCCCCCCCCCTTGATCACCAGATATCGCCTATTCTACTCTATACTGCTTGCATTAGAGTAGTGTAGCATGTTACTGCTTTCCGTTGATCCTATTCTGATGCATAGCCTGACATTGTTGCTACACCTGTTGATACCTTACCTGCAATCCTAAATGCTTAGTATAGGATGCTAGTTTATCATCATTGGCCCTACATTCTTGTCAGTCTGCCTTGCTATACTATTGGGCCGTGATCACTTGGGAGGTGATCACGGGTATATACTATACATACATACATACTATACAGATGGTAACTAAAGTCGGGTCAGCTCATTGAGTACCCGCAAGTGATTCTGACGAGGGGGCTGAAAGGACAGGTGGCTCCATCCCGGTAGAGGTGGGCCTGGGTTCCCGACGGCCCTCGACTGTTACTTTGTGGCGGAGCGACAAGGCAGGTTGAGACCACCTAGGAGACAGGTGGGCCTGGCCCTGTTCGGCGTTCGCGGATACTTAACACGCTTAACGAGATCTTAGTATTTGATTTGAGTCTGGCTACGAGCCTATACGCACTAACCATCTACGTGGGAGTAGTTATGGGTATCCCGACGTCGTGGTATCAGCCGAAGCACTTCAGACGTCAGCGACGGAGCGGCGCGCGCCGAATTGGACTGGAACGCCACTAGGCTAGGTCTGCTTTCGGCCGCGTACGCAACGTGCAGGTGTGCTATGGGCGATGGGCCCAGACCCCTGTGCGCTTAGGTTTAGACCGGCGTGCTGGCCTCTCTGTTGAGCCTAGGTGGGGCTGCGACGTGTTGATCTTCCGAGGCCGGGCATGACCCAGGAAAGTGTGTCCGGCCAAATGGGATCGAGCGTGTTGGGCTATGTGGTGCACCCCTGCAGGGAAGTTAATCTATTCGAATAGCCGTGATCTTCGGTAACAGGACGACTTGGAGTTGTACCTTGACCTTATGACAACTAGAACCGGATACTTAATAAAACACACCCTTCCAAGTGCCAGATACAACCGGTGGTCGCTCTACCTCAGGGATATGAGGAGGGGATCGCCGGGTAGGATTATGCTATGCGATGCTACTTGGAGTTGCTACTTGGAGATGCTACTTGGAGGACTTCAATCTACTCTCTTCTACATGCTGCAAGGCGGAGGCTGTCAGAAGCGTAGTCTTCGACAGGATTAGCTATCCCCCTCTTATTCTGGCATTCTGCAGTTCAGTCCACTGATATGGCCTCCTTACACATATACCCATGCATATGTAGTGTAGTTCCTTGCTTGCGAGTACTTTGGATGAGTACTCACGGTTGCTTTTCTCCCTCTTTTCCCCTTTCCCTTCTACCTGGTTGTCGCAACCAGATGCTGGAGCCCTGGAGCCAGGCGCCACCGTCGACGACGACTACTACCCCGGAGGTGCCTACTACTACGTGCAGCCCGCTGACGACGACCTGGAGTAGTTTAGGAGGATCCCAGGTAGGAGGCCTGCGCCTCTTTCGATCTGTATCCCAGTTTGTGCTAGCCTTCTTAAGGCAAACTTGTTTAACTTATGTCTGTACTCAGATATTGTTGCTTCCGCTGACTCGTCTATGATCGAGCACTTGTATTCGAGCCCTCGAGGCCCCTGGCTTGTATTATGATGCTTGTATGACTTATTTATGTTTTAGAGTTGTGTTGTGATATCTTCCCGTGAGTCCCTGATCTTGATCGTACACGTTTGCGTGCATGATTAGTGTACGATTGAATCGGGGGTGTCACAAGTTGGTATCAGAGCCGACTGCCTGTAGAAATCCCCCTTCCACACTCCTTGGCCGAAGTCGAGTCTAGTCACTACAAAACTTTTACTAACATGGCTGTGAGCCTTACGGGCCCACGTCGCCATTGGGTGGTATTAGGATCTTTTATTCCTCGACCTTTACTCTGGGATTCTGAACCCTCTTCTATTCGGGTTAAACGATTTTTACTAAAAACTAACTTTAGGTTCTCGAAAATACCTTCTCCCGGAGAGCCCCTTCAGTCCAGATGGTCACCGACTGCACCAGAAGATTTCGGAGATACTCTTTGATATTCTCTCGAGACTTTGTGCCTATCACTTTTGCTATTCCCGACCACCGATAAATCCTTATGGATAACTACTTACACTTGCCATTCTTACGATCATTCCCCATTGTTCTTGTTATTACAAGATATCCGAAGTTTTCTCTATTGTTCCGAGAATACTTCGTGCCTACTGCCTAGCAGTTCTTTGCCACATGAATACCCCTTCAAATAAATCGCCGCACTTGTCAAGTATCCGCTCATCCCCAGTTGTTCATGAGTTTCACAAAAGTCTTCAAAATACTATTCGATCTTCCGAAAATTCTTTGGAGCCTTTGGCTCTTGAGATTCTTGTTTGCTCGCATTATGGTTAATCCCATAAGTCTCGTAGTCTTAATGACATTCCTTGTCATTATCATTTTGAGTCTGTTGACTCAATATGTTTGCGAATGCACGCAATCATCATTGATCCTTATAAATTACTTCTCCGTCTAAGCTGCCATTCTTTTAACTGGAATTGGTTCTCGACCAATCCAATTGTCATTGATTGTACCCTAAGGCTATTCAACTTATCCATCCCTACTCAGAGCATTGCTTCTGATCCCTTGATTTGGAAATCATAATTCCTTTGCATTTGACAATTGAGTTAGTCAGTTGTTTCTATAATTTGATCTCCTTGCAATCTTCTTCCTCTAGTTGAGTACCGATGCTCACGTCAGATCCCTTGTGGACCACCAGATCCTTTGTTGGATTTTATCTGACAACGCCCTTCATATTCAATAACCTTGTGAGCCTTTCCTCTGATACATAATGCCTTTGGTAGATTGTATCCTCTGCTTTCTCAACCATGCTCTGCCTTTGAGCTTGAGTTAATTACTTCTGAAGATTTGGTATATGATTCTAAGATGCCCCAATGGGTTGAACCTATGCCTTCCTTAATAGGTGTGAACTCGAAAGTTTTCACGAGTTATATTCTTCGGGTGATTACCAGATAAAATTTCAACACTACGACTTCGTCGAAAATGAGAAGTGAATGAAAAGGTATGCATTGGAGAAGTGGGAGTCGACCTTGAACCTTGCGTTCATGCCCATGGACTCGGTGTAGATCTTTTCATTAAAGCTTCTCTTAAATTAATTATTCCTTTGGTATAAGTTCATCTTATATCTGGGATCTGGCCTTTTGCAATCGTGGTTCCGACCATGTTCTCCTTTAAATTACGTTTCTCATGCAGGTTTAAGCACTTGTCTTCTGTAGAGCAATACCCCAGTCCAACCTTTACTTTGATCTTGTGTTGAGTATTACCCCCCTGGTTTCTCGAGATTATCATGGTACTTCTTAACTTCTTACGAGTTCTTCATCAAGTGCTACCTTACCACTGATTCCAATTTTTCATGGGCTCTGAGTTATTAAACACTCAAAGACACCGTTAACTGAACCGAGTCCGCTCTACGGTTCAACAACTCTTCAGTAAGCTTCTATAAGTACGAGTTTGTACCCGATCACGCCATTCCTAGCCTGTTTGGCTATATCATTGTCGTGACGATTCTAACGGTGCTACCTGGTCCTTATTCTCGGAGCACCAATTTTCGACGATGAACTAACCTTACATCGATTTTCCTCGTCATATCCTTTTCACCTTAACCAACAAGCTTGAGTTCGAGTTTGTGTCGTACCCTTGGTTCTAATAACCTTTCACTTCATCATTACTTTGACTTGATGTCGTCGCCGATCGATTACATCTTCATGAACTCTCGCGACAAAGGTTTCGTGATCGTCAACATTCTGAGCTCATCTAGGATATCAATTGGATTCATGATGAGAAATACCATCCTTGCCTCGATGAATTGTATTATCATCGACCACTTTATTGCCTTCCCACCAACACAAGCTTGTTCATGTTTGGTGTTATACCTTGAGTTCCTTGCTGTCCGGCAATTGATCTTCCTTACCTCGGAAGTATTACCATCTCTTTTTGTCAAGAATGTGGTGAGAATTTCACCACCTCTTAATAATTCTTGATATCATAATACTTCTTGCCATCTTCGTTCATTCCTTGGTCCTCGTATTGTTTTCAACCGGAATACCGACAAAGGAGCTATGACGTGTGAATTCAAAACTTCTAGCAACCCTATTGCTTTGAAGTGAATGGGCGATAGTTCATTCTAAGTCCTTCGCTAATTGAATCACCATTCTGACATTGGTCGTGCAACCCAACCCATATTTCGGGCGCACATTTCAACCAATGTTTAATTGTGTATGTTTTCCTCGAGCATACTTCCTTATATCATTTGATCTGGCAAATGTTATCTCCTTGTTCACTTAATGGTGGAAATCCATCTTTTGGGGAATCTCGGCGAATTGCCGTTGAGTTCACCAGACACCTCCTTGTCCTCTCCTTGGGTTAATGATGAACTCTTGTTAATGGAAGTCACTTCATAGTTCATTTCCCGAGAATCTTACAGTGTCATCCCGTCAATTGGTGTTGCACCTTTCTTCTCAGGCATCCTGAGCCTGAGGTATCCTGACACCAATCATACCTGAATCTCC
>NC_057795.1:355719097-355720899 GCF_018294505.1 Triticum aestivum
TATAGATTCCTTTTCAGCAAGGTTATCCATTCATCCATGAGGAAATTGTAAGACTTATTCTACAAGATATTCCTGATGGATCCTTCGTGTTTCCAAAGTCTGATCTTCACCTGAAGACCTTGTCAATGCTATCTCTAAGCATGTCAATGGTACTCCGATTTTCAACAGAAACATTTGAAGCACGATGCTAAATTTTATTTATCATTTATCCTAACACCATGGTATGGGTAATATCATGAGATTCCTCCCCCCTTACCTAAATGGTTTTCTACTTTATATCCTGCCATGGATATCTTGCTCTGCTTGTCCTTGGGAAGGATATACCCTTGAAATATGTGTTTAAACATATTTTCCTTTCCATTGTTCTGTTTAATCTGATGATCATATTTTCCTTCCATTGGTTTGGTTAAACCTTTTCTATGATCTATATGATATAAGCAGTAATAATCCACTGCTTGTGCAAACACCTCGATGTACAACTCTGTCGGTAAGACCTTGTTACTATTGTTGATGACATTCCGGTAATCACCGATGGACGGGAACTTTGCCTATTGGTCCGCCTCGTTCAACGAGCAGGAAAATGGTTCTCTTCGTCCCTCGCCCTTGGTACCGACATTGTTGACAACAAAATCGACAGGCTATCCTCTGACATACCTTGTTATCTTGACCGTGCAAATATATTAGCGCCTTCCTGCTTTTAACCCACATGGTGGGCCCACAACCCACAGTTCCGCAGGATCGAAACCTGACTGTCCTGTACACCCCTCTATTCCCTAAGTTATTCCTCGTGCGTGGCCTCGTATGTAATTCACGGGCCACCGTCCTAGTGATCTATTCTGGTATCAGACGCAATACTTACTCTCGCTACTTTGAACCCCTTTCTCACTCTGGTTCAGGCTTCGAGCAACTAGCTATCCGCTTGGAGCCTCTTATGGTACCTTCGTACCTTACTCTCGAGGTATTTCATATGTTCAACTCGAGAGATAATCTTATACTCATTCCTGGGTTAACCCCAGATTGTTTCCCTCAGAAGCATTATGTCGTAGTGAGCTGCCCTTTATCCTTTCGTAAGTACGATGGAGTTCCCGAAGAAATGATGACAAGTTTATCAGGATGCATTGGAATAAAGAATGGAAGACATCAAAGGAAGGGATTAACTTCTTCGAGAAGATCCGTTGGAATATCGTAACCAGAACTTTCCCCCTTACTCCCCTCTTAAATCTCGGGACGAGATTTCTTGTAGTGGAGGAGAATTGTGACGCCCGGGTATTTAAGCTACAGTGAACCTCTGCTAATGATGCCACGTCACCTCGTTTACTATTGGTAAACTCGTGTTAGTTCAAAACGATTCAAATTCAAATTTAAAATATAGGCAAACAACAAAAGTTTTCAAATAATAAAACTAAAATGTTCTCGTAGTGCCAAATAATGCGTAGGTAATTATGGTGGAGAAACCACACTTGTATAAAATATGTAAATACTCAAAATGAATATAATAGTAGCAAAACAATTAGTTAAATGATTATAAATAATAAACAATTACAAATGGTTTTATATTAGGTGCCAAGTTAATTGCGGTAGATAAGTATTAAAAATATTTTAGGTGCAACTTGGGTTTTTCATAAACACCGAAATTTAATAAAACAGAAAATAAGAAAAGAAATAAAATAGAAAAACAAACTAACAAAAAAAAGAAAAGAAAAAGAAACCCCCCAAACCCCCGGGCCAACCGACCCAGCTAGCCAACCGGCCGGCCCAGTCGGCCCGCCCACCCCGGCCGGCCCACCTCTCCCCGCATAACC
>NC_057795.1:355721702-355885386 GCF_018294505.1 Triticum aestivum
CGACCTCGTCGCCGTCCGCCTCCCCGCCGGCCTGCTTCCGCTGCGACCCCGTCGTCCTCTCCGTCGACGCCTCGTCCCCGTCGCCCTCCTCACGCCCGCTGCCTAGTCCCCACGACCCGCCGTGAGCCCCGCTTCCTCTCCTCTTTCCCCCCCACGACGCGCTCACCGCGGCCGATGCACCGGCCATCGCCCCAGGCGCGCCCTCGACCCCCGGCCCTCCCTCTCTCTCCGTCTCGCGCGCACTCGCCCTGACCGGCGTGCCTCCGCCCGCGCCGGCCTCGTCTTGCCCCGGACGGCGTCGCCCTCCGCCTGGGCCGTCGCCCTGCCTTGCCTCGCCTCGGCCACGCCTCACCCCGAGTTGGCCTCGCCCTCGCCGACCTGGTGACCTGCCAGGTCCGCCGCCTCCCCTGGTCGGCTTCGTGGCCACCGGCGCCAGCGCTGCTGGTCACGCCCGAGGCCAGCGCCCGGGCTCGCCCCGTTGGGCGCTCATGCCCGCGCCCATACGCCCGTGGCCGTAACCCGTTTGCCCGCTATGGCCCCCGGGCCATTGGCATGTGGGGGCCCGCGCCCCAGAACGTTTTAGTTAAAAAAAGGGAATTAAAGAATTAAAAGAAAAATATAAAATAAAATATGATAATAAGTAATAAAAATAATTAATTAATTAATTAACTTAATTAATTCTGATTAAAATAAACGATTAAGATTAATTAACCTAATGATTAATTAACCTAATTAACTACTGTTAATTATCTAATTAATTAGTATGACAGTGGGGCCCACCCACTAATTAATTTTGATTAATTTAATTAAATTGTTAAATTAAAATTTGTCACTGACCAGTGGGGCCCACTGGTCAGGTTGACCAGTCAACCCTGTTGACTGCTGACACCAGCATGACATCATGCTGATGTCATTAATCCATTTTTCGAATTAAATTAAATAATTAATTAAATTTCAGAAATTAATAAAATCTTTAGAAAATCATATCTTTTAATCAGTAACTCGGATTAAAATATTTTCAACATGAAAGTTGCTCAGAACGACGAGACGATTCCGGATACGCAGTCCGTTCGTCCGCCACACACCCCTAACCTATCGAACTCGCAACTTTTCCCCTCCGGTTCATCTGTCCGAAAACGCGAAACACCGGGAATACTTTCCCGGATGTTTCCCCCTTTCGTCGGTATCACCTACTACCGCGATTGGGCACACCTAGCATCGTTACTTGTCATGTCATGCATCGTTATGCATTTGTTTGCATTGTATTCATTGTTTCTTCCCCCTCTTCTCTCCGGTAGACTACGAGACCGACGCTGCTGCTGACCAGTTCGACTACGGAGTTGACGACCCCTCTCTCTTGCCAGAGCAACCAGGCAAGCCCCCCCCCTTGATCACCAGATATCGCCTATTCTACTCTATACTGCTTGCATTAGAGTAGTGTAGCATGTTACTGCTTTCCGTTGATCCTATTCTGATGCATAGCCTGACATTGTTGCTACACCTGTTGATACCTTACCTGCAATCCTAAATGCTTAGTATAGGATGCTAGTTTATCATCATTGGCCCTACATTCTTGTCAGTCTGCCTTGCTATACTATTAGGCCGTGATCACTTGGGAGGTGATCACGGGTATATACTATACATACATACATACTATACAGATGGTGACTAAAGTCGGGTCAGCTCATTGAGTACCCGCAAGTGATTCTGACGAGGGGGCTGAAAGGACAGGTGGCTCCATCCCGGTAGAGGTGGGCCTGGGTTCCCGACGGCCCTCGACTGTTACTTTGTGGCGGAGCGACAGGGCAGGTTGAGACCACCTAGGAGACAGGTGGGCCTGGCCCTGTTCGGCGTTCGCGGATACTTAACACGCTTAACGAGATCTTGGTATTTGATCTGAGTCTGGCTACGAGCCTATACGCACTAACCATCTACGTGGGAGTAGTTGTGGGTATCCCGACGTCGTGGTATCAGCCGAAGCACTTCAGACATCAGCGACGGAGCGGCGCGCGCGGAATTGGACTGGAACGCCACTAGGCTAGGTCTGCTTTCGGCCGCGTACGCAACATGCAGGTGTGCTATGGGCGATGGGCCCAGACCCCTGTGCGCTTAGGTTTAGACCGGCGTGCTGGCCTCTCTGTTGAGCCTAGGTGGGGCTGCGACGTGTTGATCTTCCGAGGCCGGGCATGACCCAGGAAAGTGTGTCCGTCCAAATGGGATCGAGCGTGTTGGGCTATGTGGTGCACCCCTGCAGGGAAGTTAATCTATTCGAATAGCCGTGATCTTCGGTAACAGGACGACTTGGAGTTGTACCTTGACCTTATGACAACTAGAACCGGATACTTAATAAAACACACCCTTCCAAGTGCCAGATACAACCGGTGGTCGCTCTACCTCAGGGATATGAGGAGGGGATCGCCGGGTAGGATTATGCTATGCGATGCTACTTGGAGTTGCTACTTGGAGATGCTACTTGGAGGACTTCAATCTACTCTCTTCTACATGCTGCAAGGCGGAGGCTGTCAGAAGCGCAGTCTTCGACAGGATTAGCTATCCCCCTCTTATTCTGGCATTCTGCAGTTCAGTCCACTGATATGGCCTCCTTACACATATACCCATGCATATGTAGTGTAGTTCCTTGCTTGCGAGTACTTTGGATGAGTACTCACGGTTGCTTTTCTCCCTCTTTTCCCCTTTCCCTTCTACCTGGTTGTCGCAACCAGATGCTGGAGCCCTGGAGCCAGGCGCCACCGTCGACGACGACTACTACCCCGGAGGTGCCTACTACTACGTGCAGCCCGCTGACGACGACCTGGAGTAGTTTAGGAGGATCCCAGGCAGGAGGCCTGCGCCTCTTTCGATCTGTATCCCAATTTGTGCTAGCCTTCTTAAGGCAAACTTGTTTAACTTATGTCTGTACTCAGATATTGTTGCTTCCGCTGACTCGTCTATGATCGAGCACTTGTATTCGAGCCCTCGAGGCCCCTGGCTTGTATTATGATGCTTGTATGACTTATTTATGTTTTAGAGTTGTGTTGTGATATCTTCCCGTGAGTCTCTGATCTTGATCGTACACGTTTGCGTGCATGATTAGTGTACGATTGAATCGGGGGCGTCACACCACCGCCACGAGCGTCTGCTTCAGCCCCTCCGCCTTCTCCTCCTCCATCTTGCCCCTCGCGGCCTGCAGCCAAGACGCCAAGAGCTGCGCGCGCACGCACACATCTCGTCAGCTAATAACCAACCTCCCACGCAGATACAGGGCACGGCGGCGCTGTTAACCTAGGACATGGCATAGTACCTTGTCGTCGACGTAGGCGGCCCAAAAGCGAGCGACGGCGCGCTCGTAGGGGTCGGCGGGGAGGAGACACGTGCCGTTGCCGCTGAAGGCCTCGTCGATGTACTGCACGATGACACGCGAGTCGCAGACGGGCTTGCCGTTGTGGATGAGCACGGGCACCTTCTTCTCCGTCGGGTTGGACTCGAGGAGGAGCTTGCTCTTGTTGGCCAGGTCTTCCTCGACGTCCTCGAAGCTCAGGCCCTTGAAGCTGAGCGCCAGCTTTGCTCGCATGACGAACGGGCTCGCGAACATGCCGAGTAGCTTCAGCTCATCGCCTCCTCCGGCCATCTTCTGCGAGCACGATATTATCAAGTCGTGTTGGAATCTGTTTAGCTGTATTGTGTTTGTTCTTCCTCTCTTTATCAGAGCAAGAGGAGCCGTGTATATATTGCGCTCTGATTGTTTAACTGGCTGCAGACGCAGGATCTCCAATGTTCACAATGTTTGACCAGGCTGAGTGATTCCAAGATTGGTTTGTGGAACGCGTAAACAACGTTATCTTGTCGATATTATATCTTGGACAAGAAGCCAGGGAGGGAGTAAACAACATCCACTCCCTCCATTTCAAAATAAATGACCCAACTTTATATTAACTTTATAAAATAAGTATAAAATTGCGTCATCTATTTGAAACGGAGGATACTGATGAGGTGCATATATTGGAGACGAAGAAGCCTATGGAGTCAATGTGTCTTTTGTCATGTGAAGGGCGATACCTTATGCCGGTCGTTTTTCTAACTTGGCTTCAGGGGAGCGAAAGAGCCCCACTTCTCACCAACAAACAAGATGTATTTCAGACGGCACAACGAGCTACTCCTTCTGTTCCAAAATATAAGAACGTTTTTAACACTATACTAGTATCAAAAACGCTTTTATATTATGGGACGAAAGGATATGTTTCTTCATCTAAAATGTACACAGTGATATGTTTGTGTGCGAACACAACATATGAACCAGGAAGATATTGGTAAAACCAAAGAAGTTGGGTAAATTAACATACAGATTTGTTTTCAAAAAAATGCATGTGAGATCAAGAAACCTGCTGATTGTAAATACTCCCTATATTTTCAGGACAAGTATTTTCAGACGGAGGAAGTAATGATCTGCTAAAACACATAGGTGGTAGTAGTAGTTGTGCTATGGAGCAAGTACACATTGTAATTAACAATTTGGAGAGGGTTTGGTTGCACTTGCAACAATAGCGGGCGCAAAGCAACATCGGGACGAGGGAGCGCAAATAATGATGGGTAATTCAGCTCGAGAGTGAAGATCATCCTTTTTCTTCCGGCTCGTTGGTGTACCTGTTTGAAGCAAATGATGCCTTTGTATAATGCACTCACACTATAGATTCAAGGGCCTTTCCACCAAGATGTAAGAACATCTATGGCCGGACTTGGCAAATCTGGCCCCTCAAACATCCACGGAGGCGCTCGGCCCGTCCACGGACACTGATCAGGCACTCCTCAAATCGCATAGTTCACATCCATGTATCTCATATCCGAACACATATATCCATACTAAATCATGCAACGTCGATCAAACTACGTAAATCAACTGGCCGGACATAGGATCAGACATAGGACAGCATAATAGTTCACCAAAAGATCATAAAGTTCACATAAACGACGGACAACTTTATACTACATCTAAAACTTGAAATAAAATTAAACTTCACCACTTCCGGGCCCGCCCTTTCCCCGTCTGGTCGCCGGCATAGCTGTAGCCGTCAGCGACTGGTGGAGAATCATCTGATTCGTCGAACGAGGAGCCGTCGTAGTCGGACGAGGAGGAGGAGACGATGGCGAGGCCCTTGAGGCGCTGGATGGCCCAGTCCTGTTGGCGCATGAGCTTGGCCAGCCGAGCCGCCTTCTCCTTCGCCTCTCGCTCGGACTGCTCAATGACAAGCGAAAAGCCTTTGCGTTCTTCCGACAGAGCCATCGAGCGTCCATCTCCACCATCGTAAGCAACCGGCGGTAGACCCCACGCGATGAGCCGTTCATCCTCGTCGGGCTCCAGCGATAACCCAGGACGGCGGCAGACAAAGCTCTCCGCGGCATCCCTCTCCCCTTGTCTGCTACCTCTCGCGGCGGGCGGCACGCGCCTCTGACTCCGACGTGCGCGTCCGGGCCAGCGCGGCGGGCACAAGCAGCCACCGCCGCCCACGAGGGGAAGCGGCAGCCGGCAGGGCCAGGGGACGGCGTAGGGGAGGCTCAGATTGCATAGACAGCATGTCGGAGCTGCCCCCGTGCCGGAAGGGGCCAACGCCGGCATCCGAGCTGCGCCGACGGGGAAACTGCGGCTGCGACGAAGCTGCAGATCCGGAGCTGCCTCCGGTCTCCACCTTGGACCGCTTCAAGGCGATGCGGAGGGCTAGCTCATACTCCGGATCCAGCTCATCGTCGGAGCGGTTGCCACTCGACATTGCGCCAGATTCGATCGGAATCGATGCGGGGAAAGGAGAGGATGGAGAGAGAAAGCAAAGAGTGAGTGAGCTAGGGTTTCGGAGTGATGAGCCCAACGGGATTTTTTGTGGGACATCCATGGGGTTGGTGATGGGTCAGACTTGTCAGGCCGACGAGCCCGAGCGTGCCCGGGCCATCTCATATCCGCCCTACATTTGAGACGGATATGAGGGGTGCCGGTCAGGCCGGGCGGTTGAGCCCGTTTGAGAGCTCCGATTGGGTCGGTATTTTGTGACCGGTCAGTGACCGGACGGCCTTTCCAGACATATGAGACGGATATAGGACGCCCGACTGTAGATGCTCTGAGCTCTCAGCATAAATTTCCAACGATAATTACCACTTGAAAAATAAATCAACTTTGTATATCCGCCCAACATCAAACAACACTATTTTATACTCCACCATTATGTGCGCTCTGACGTGCAAGAGTAGAATAAATTACATCGATTAGTGCATCTACAATCGGGTGCCGTTTATCCGTCTCATGCCTCCGGCCAGGCCGTCCGGTACTAACCGGTCATAAATACCCACCCAGTAAAGCTCTTAAACGGGCCTCAAATGTCCGGGCTGACCGGCACCCCCTCATATCCGTCCATCCAAATATAGGGCGGATATGAGGCGTTCCGAGCGCACCCGCCACGTCAGCCCAGCCCACCGTTGGCCCACCCCGACCCCATCAAAACCCCTGTCCGGCAGAAATCCTAGCTCACTCCGCTCCGCTCCGCTCCGCTCCGCTCCGCTCCCCTTCCCGACGCTTCCATTTCCCCAATATGCCAAATCCCTAGGCCGGCGAGCATGTCCAGCACCAACAACCACTCCGATGGTAGCTCCAAAGACGAGGAGGAGCTAGCGCTTCGTATCGCACTCGAGCGCTCGCTGGTCGATACGCGCGGCAGCTCCGGGTCCGGCGCGGTGCCCCTCATCGCCCATTGCGCCAGCGCCGATGCCGGCACCGGCCTTTCCTGCCCCGCGCGCAGATCTGCAAGGCCTGCCAGATCTGCTCCTCCCGCTCGACGGCCTCCTCCACCTCCGCCCGCTGCTCCACGCGTGCAACGTTGGGTTCTAGTGCCCGCTCAGCCGACGGGGATGCGGTCATCAGAGTCGGAGGCACGAGCTGGCCGCCGCGAGAGGTAGATGGCTAGGGATAAGGCGGGCGGGTCAGATGGGTCTGTGCAGTCCGCCCGTCGCCGCCAGGTGCCCGACGAGGAGCACTCTCTTTGAGTGGGCGTGCCGTCGGTCACTGACTGAGGCGGAGACGAAGGCTCGACTACTCCGGAGGCTCAACGTCAAGTAACTTTGGCTCGGCATTGAGCAATCCGAGCAGGAGGCGGAGAGGGTGGCCAAGCTCAAGCGCCAGCAAGACCGCGTCGTCCGACGCTTGCAAGGCTTCATCTCATCTCCGATTCCTCCTCCGACGGGTCCGATAGCTCCGATATGGACCCACCTCCTGCCGCAGACTCCTACAGCTGCGCCGGTGACCGGAAGGGCAAAGGGCCGGCGAGGAAGTGGTGAACATCCGTCTTTATTTTAAGTTTTTAGTTGTAGTTTGAACTTGTCCGCCGTATTATGTGTATTATGTGAACTTTGGCTATCTTTTAATGATCCGGCTGTGATCTTCTGACGAACCAATTGGGCATTTGTATGTCCGCTCATGATTTACGTAGCTTTTATCAACGTTTCATGGTTTAGTTGAATTTTTATTTTTTTAAAAGGAGGATAAACCCCTGGACTCTGCATCTGGACGATGCATGCAGCCATATAATTAATTATTCTCAAAGACCATATAAAGTAATACATCAGTCAGTCTGAAGTCACCATCTAGGCAACACCTGTTGCTACTCCTATCCCCTTGATGAAGGTGTGTTGAATACCCGGGCCTAATACCAAACGGACATCGCACCAAATCCTAACATCTATAGCCAGATGCCCTAGCCCAGCCACACACCGAGACTGGGTCCCATACCGGTCTGACGCACTCTCAGAGGCTGTCGCCGCCATCTTCCACCGGTCCATCTCCATAAAAGGAACTGACACATCGACCTTGCCTGGCGTGCCGTTGACGCCACCACAACGCCAGGAAACTCCACCATCCTGCATGTATCCGTCCACATGCGCCCGTCGCCGAACCTCTGCAACGCCATGCCACCAGGATCCGCCGTCGGCCTTGCGGTGGATGTGACACCGCACCTCCGCTTGTCCCGTCCAACCAGCACTCGCTCCAAAACGATGCCCTCGGGAGGGACAACAACGTCGAACGTGCCATCATCGTCCAATCCGGTAGATCCAGATCTAGGATTTCCTTCGGAGCATCACGAGTGAGGTGCCATGACCTGCAACAACGATGCCTCGAGAAGGGAACGACGTCATACACGCCGCCATCGTCCGTCATGACCGAAGTCGGCGCGATTTTCAGCGGATGTCGCGTCACCCCGATCTCGCAGCTGACCGGATCCGAGTAGAGCCTCACCGTAAAGACGAATGCTGCCACCGGAACGCCGACAGGGAGCCTCCATCCGCCCCCCTCCGCGCATTGTTGGCCGACCAAAGCTGCGCCGAGACGGATCTGGCCGGGACTCCAAATCCACGGCCACCAGCGGATCCCGACTATAGGTAGAGGAACCAGCCCCACGCGCAAGCCGAGAAATGCCGGCCACCGTCGCTGAGTCGGAGCCGCCGCTCGAACTGGTGCCCGCGCGCCCTATGCAAGTGACACACATGCCGCCTCCCGGGAGTCCCGTAGCTAACCGCACGCCCATACGCCTTTGGCGACGGGCCTGCCGCCACTGTAGACCTAGTCGGCAGCTGCGGCGACAGTGAAGGCCGGATCCGAAGACCGGCGGCGCGTAGGGTTTGGGACCCCTGGCATCGTCATGGGAGGCGACGCGAGGGGGTATGAGGTTTTAGTATGAAAATAGGAAACAGAATATAAGATAGGTGGGTGTGGAGACGCGGATATAGTGAATGCCCCATCAGTGACCGCGGATGGGTCCGGACTCATCCGCGGGAGTTTGAAAGGCCGGATTTTCTGAGTATCTAAGTACATCGTGTTTGACTCGTGGACTTCCCCGACATAACCCCACTTGCTCTGATCCACCAAATACCAAAACGAAACACAAGCCAAAACGAGCTCAGCTCTCACACTGAGACACACAGCCACACATACACACACAGGTGATGGCCGGAGGAGACGAACTGAAGCTGCTCGGCTCATGGCTAAGCCCATTTGCCACTAGGGTGAAACTTGCCCTCACCCTCAAGGGCCTGAGCTACGAAAACCTGGAAGAGGACCTCTCCAACAAGAGCGAGCTACTCCTCAGCTCCAACCCTGTGCACAAGAAGGTGCCCGTGCTCATCCACAACGGCGCTTCCGTGTGCGAGTCCATTATCATCCTGCAGTACATCGACGAAGCATTCGCCGACATCGGCCCCTCCCTCGTCCCCCCGGACCCCCACCAGTGCGCCGCCGCTCGCTTCTGGGCCGCCTACATCGATGACAAGGTTTCACATGTTATTCTCTTCTTTTTAGCTGTTATTAGGGCATAAGCCACGGTGGGCGTGGCCAGAGCGCGTGTGTGCGCGAGCTGGTCGTGTCGGACGAGGTCAGGTGCCGCGTCGGGTCTGCGGCAGGGTGCGTGTGTGTGCCTGCGCGTGTGTGTCTGTTGGCGCAATGTGCGGAGGTGTGACCGCGTCGGGCGCTGGATCTGGCCGTGTCGAGCGCGTGCGTGCGCGTCGGGCGGGTGGGGAGTGCGCGCGCGTATAAAGCCCTCCCCCTTTGTACATTGTGTGGTGTGGCTCGAGTTGTTGCTCGAGGAAAATTTTGCCATTGTCGCCGCGGGCGTTCATGCGCCGAGAAACACCACCGTGTCCACTGCATCTCCTTCTTCTTCCTTTCTTTTTCGGTGTGCGCCAGAGAGAGGAGAGAAGAGAGTGAGGGGAGGACTCCGGCGAGCTAGAGCAAGGCTCTGCCCCACCATTAGCTACGCGGTTTTACTGATCATTCAAGTGATGCTCGTGTATGCAGCTCGTGATCCCATGGGTGCGGTCGTTCAGGGGCAAGACGGAGGAGGAGAAGTCTGAGTGGATGGAGCAGACGTTCATCGCCGTGGAGACCCTGGAAGGAGCCCTCAGGGAGAGCTCCAAGGGCAAGGGCTTCTTCGGCGGCGACAATGTCGGGCTCGTGGACGTCGTGCTAGGCAGCCTGCTCACGTGGGTGCACGCGACCGAGGTGATGTCGGGGACCAAGATGTTTGACCCTGCTAAGACCCCACTGCTGGCCGCTTGGATGCAGCGCTTCGACGAGCTTGACGGTGCCAAGGCCGTCATGTCGGACGTTAATAGGATGGTCGAGTTCAAGACGAGGCAGGTGCAGGCCATCTCTGTCGCTGCAGCTTCACAGCGTCAGTAAACTAAGCTGGCATTAGGTGTTGGAAACTAGGAATACCCCTGTACCCGTTATGTGAGGATTTATTTTGCATATTTGCTTAGAAAGAATTTATTGCTACACCGTACTGTTCTAATGTATTGTATCTTTTGATCGTCATTTGTGTGTGAATCTATCATCTGCTTGATGTGATGCGATAAGAATAACTCTTTACACAAGCAAGAGTTATCGAGTTTCTACACTCGTTCTCAAATGCACCCTCGTGAAATATACAATATAAATGCTCTCGAAAAAATATAAAATATAGAAATATATAGTTTAGAAATAAAAAATATTAATTTTTTGGGCAACAAATATTGTTGAATTATCTTCCTGCATGCAAATTTTCGTGATGAGTTGTCCGAAGAACACTTTTAGTGTGTCATGAGCTGATGTGCTCAGATTTTAAAGGTTATTTATTTTGAAATGAATAAAGTATTTAGTTAGATACTTCCTCTGTCTCTCAATAAATGTCGTAGACTTAGTACAACTTTATTTTCTAAGAAGAAGTGGAACTATTCAAATGGCAAGACCAGAAATACGAATTCCAAAAAGAATACAAGTACTAAATGATGTTAAAACTTCACAAAATATTACAAATGATCATAAAACCTTCACAAAACATCACATGCATTAATTTTCCTTGGCACCATTACATCAAGAATCCACATACAAACAACAATCATAATGCTATATAGAAAACATCCACTCTTTTTTATTCAATGGAACTCACGTTCCCATGATGTTTACTTGTTCTCTGAAGCAGCGGCGGCGGCGGCAGCCTGTGCCTGCCTCTTCTTGGCAAATTCGACCACCCTATCAACTTCTGGCAACGCCTCCTTGGCAGCGTCGAGCTCGCTAAAGCGCTCCATCCACGCTGCCAGGAGCGGAGTCTTAACAGGATCAAAGATCTTGGTTCCGGACATCACTTCTGTCGCGTTCAACCAGGAGAGCAGGCTTCCAAGTGAAACGTCCACAAGCCCGACGGTCTCACCACCAAAGTAGCCCTCTCCCTTGGAGCACTCCCTCAGGGCTCCTTCCAATGTCTCCACCGCGGCAAATGTTTGCTTAACCCCCTCGGACTTCTCCTCCTCTGTCTTGGCCCTTAATGACTATACCCATGGGGTGACGAGCTGCACAAAATCACATTACATTAGTAAAATCAAACCCCGAATGCCCGTGCCATAAATTTCAATGCATAAAAAGATACATGTGCAACCTTGTCGTCAATGTAGGCGGCCCAGAAGCGGGCAATGGCGCGTTCGTAGGGGTCAGAGGGAAGGAGAGAGGGGCCGATGCCGGCGAACGCCTCATCGATGTACTGCACGATGATCACTGACTCGCAAATGGGTTTTCCGTTGTGGACGAGCACGGGCACCTTCTTGTGCACCGGGTTCGAGCTGAGGAGGAGCTCGCTCTTGTTGCTGAGGTCCTCCTCGACATCCTCGAAGCTCAGGCCTTTGAAGTTTAGCGCAAGCTTCACCCTGGTGACAAATGGACTTGCCCAAGCGCCGAGCAGCTTCAAGTCGTCTCCTCCGGCCATGGTCTCCTGCTAGATCTGTGTATGAAGGTTGAGCTGCTTGTTATGGCTTGTGTTTCGTTAGGTGGTTGGTGGATCAGAGTTATATGGATCATCTATATATAGTGTTTGGGTTGCTAGTTTTGATGCGTCATTCGTGATGCTTGCAAACTGGGAGCATGCAAGCAAGATCCCCATGATGAACATGCCCAACTTGGAGAGGAAGGCTAGGTAAAACTGACACAGCTGTTTGGTATGGTACTTATCATCAGTTTGAATAGTTCGGTCAGACCCAACCATTGACCGCTAGCTTAAGACGCCACGAAGGTCGGGGCATTGACTCCCGTGACGTATCGGCTTATGTCTTTGTGCATTGCGGCACAAGCCAACGTTCGTATAGCATGACGCACTAGCGCCAGTACAGTTTTTTTTCTATCCAGAGTCCATTTGACTCAATTTATTTAATTGAGAAGAAAAAAATTACCCTGTTAATTACAAAAAACCGAGAGAAAACCGGTACAACGCACTCATAGAAAGCACCTGACAGACCTAGATACTACCCATAGAATCAACAAACGCTACCGAAGAAAGGATGCCGCTGAGGTTGTCCACAAACTGTCATCGTCACCACTTCTGCACGAGCAAGCGGCTCCAACTTTAGTACATTCGATCAACAACGACACCTTGCTAGGATGAGCACACGAGATCTGCCGGCTTATGCCAAACTACCGGCCACACACGCCGGAGGCAAGGCAGCTCCTAGTCTGAAGGCGAGCTAGGATAAAGAAATGTAAAGGTTGGGGCCATGAAGGATCTCCTAGCTAAACCAGTCGCGGAAGAGTCGGCATTGTCAGCCAGGCCTAGTTGCTGCAGCACCAACTCTTTTGTAAGAAAAACGATCCTTAGGACGCCACAAATATGCCGAAGAGCCGACTACCACAAATTTGTCGTAACCCCGATCTCACTCATTCACATCAATGTTGCCACATGAGACGCTGATGACCACCAACATGAACCACGAGTCCTTCCGAACGGTCTCACCTTCTGGACAATGCCCCCAAGAGAAAACGCGGCACCAAGCAAAACCATACCACAACCATCGTCTGTTCTACGAGACCATCGGGCTCACTAACGCGCTCCATCCACGCTGCCAGGAGCGGAGTCTTAATAGGATCAAAGATCTTGGTTGCAGACATCACTTCTGTCGCATTCAACTATGAGAACATGCTCCCAAGTGAAATGTCCACAGAAAGAAAGTGTCGGAACAAAAGTCAATGATGATATAGAACATTATTTTCAAACACATAACGGGTTACGACAGGAAGACTCCATGTCTCCTGTGCTGTTTAACATTGTAGCGGATATGTTGGCAGTACTTATTGGTCAAGCCAAAGAGAGTGGCCAAGTAGGAGGACTCGTCCCCCACCTTGTAGAGGGGTGTGTCTCCGTTCTATAACGCGGATGATACTATTATATTCATGGAACATGATCTTGCAAAAGCTAGGAATATGAAGCTTGTATAATGTCTTTTTGAACAACTGTCTGGACTCAAAATCAATTTCAATAAAAGCGAATTGTTCTGCTTTGGAAGAGCCAAAGAGGAACAAGATGATTATAGAAATTTGTTCGGTTGTGAAATGGGATCCCTACCTTTTAGTTATCTAGGGATCCCAATTCATCATAGAGGTTTAATGAATAAGGAACGGAAATGTATAGAGGATCGATTTGAAAAGAAACTAAGTTGCTGGAAGGGTAAACTAATGTATTACGGATGTCAGTGAAGGAAATATGCCCTAGAGGCAATAATAAAGTTATTATTTATTTCCTTATTTCATGATAAATGTTTATTATTCATGCTAGAACTGTATTAACCGGAAACATGATACATGTGTGAATACATAGACAAACATATAGTCACTAGTATGCCTCTACTTGACTAGCTCATTAATCAAAGATGGTTATGTTTCCTAACCATAGACATGTGTTGTCATTTGATTAATGGGATCACATCATTAGGAGAATGATGTGATTGACATGACCCATTCCGTTAGCCTAGCACTTGATCGTTTAGTATGTTGCTATTGCTTTCTTCATGACTTATACATGTTCCTGTAACTATGAGATTATGCAACTCCCGTTTACCGGAGGAACACTTTGGGTACTACCAAACGTCACAACGTAACTGGGTGATTATAAAGGAGTACTACAGGTGTCTCCGAAGGTACATGTTGAGTTGGCGTATTTCGAGATTAGGTTTTGTCACTCCGATTGTCGGAGAGGTATCTCTGGGCCCTCTCGGTAATGCACATCATTATAAGCCTTGCAAGCAATGTGACCAAATGAGTTGGTTACGGGATGATGCATTACGGAACGAGTAAAGAGACTTGCCGGTAACGAGATTGAACTAGGTATTGGATACCGACGATCAAATCTCGGGCAAGTAACATACCGATGACAAAGGGAACAACGTATGTTGTTATGCGGTTTGACCGATAAAGATCTTCGTAGAATATGTAGGAACCAATATGGGCATCCAGGTTCCGCTATTGGTTATTGACCGAGAATAGTTCTAGGTCATGTCTACATAGTTCTCGAACCCGTAGGGTCCGCACGCTTAATGTTTCGATGACAGTTTTATTATGAGTTTATAAGTTTTGATGTACCGAAGTTTGTTCGGAGTCCCGGATGTGATAACGGACATGACGAGGAGTCTCGAAATGGTTGAGACATAAAGATTGATATATTGGACGACTATATTCGGACACCGGAAGTGTTCCGGACGTTTTCGGAGAAAACCGGAGTGCCGGAGGGTTACCGGAACCCCCCCGGGAGAGATAATGGGCCACATGGGCCTTGGTGGAAAGAGAGAGGGGCGGCCAGGGTGGGCCGCGCGCCCCCTCTCCCTCTGGTCCGAATTGGACTAGGAGGGGGGGCGGCGCCCCCCTCTTTCCTTCCCCCTCTCCCCCTTCCTTCCCCCTCCTAGTAGGAGTAGGAAAGGGGGAGTCCTACTCCTACTAGGAGGAGGACTCCTCCTTGGCGCGCCCACAAGGGCCGGCCGGCCTCCCCCCTCCCTCCTTTATATACGGGGGCAGGGGGGCACCCCATGACACAAGTTGATCTACGGATCGTTCCTTAGCCGTGTGCGGTGCCCCCTCCACCATATTCCACCTCGATCATATCGTCGCGGAGTTTAGGCGAAGCCCTGCGCCGGTAGAGCATCATCATCGTCACCACGCCGTCGTGCTGACGGAACTCATCCCTGAAGCTTTGCTGGATCGGAGCCCGGGGATCGTCATCGAGCTGAACGTGTGCTGAACTCGGAGGCGCCGTACGGTCGGTACTTGGATCGGTCGGATCGTGAAGATGTACGACTACATCAACCGCGTTGTCATAACGCTTCCGCTTACGGTCTACGAGGGTACGTGGACAACACTCCCCCCTCTCGTTGCTATGCCATCACCATGATCTTGCGTGTACGTAGGAATTTTTTTTGAAATTACTACGTTCCCCAACAGTGGTATCCGAGCCAGGTTTTATGTGTTGATTTTATATGCACGAGTAGAACACAAGTGAGTTGTGGGCGATACAGTCATACTGCTTACCAGCATGTCATACTTTGGTTCAGCGGTATTGTGAGATGAAGCGGCCCGGACCGACATTACGCGTACGCTTACGCGAGACTGGTTTCACTGTTACGAGCACTTGTGCTTAAAGGTGGCTGGCGGGTGTCTGTCTCTCTCACTTTAGCTGAATCGAGTGTGGCTACGCCCGGTCCTTGCGAAGGTTAAAACAGCACCAACTTGACGAACTATCGTTGTGGTTTTGATGCGTAGGTAAGAACGGTTCTTGCCAAGCCCGTAGCAGCCACGTAAAATTTGCAACAACAAAGTAGAGGACGTCTAACTTGTTTTTGCAGGGCATGTTGTGATGTGATATGGTCAAGACGTGATGCTATATTTTATTGTATGAGATGATCATGTTTTGTAACCGAAGTTATCGGCAACTGGCAGGAGCCATATGGTTGTCGCTTTATTGTATGAAATGCAAACGCCCTGTAATTGCTTTACTTTATCACTAAGCGGTAGCGATAGTCGTAGAAGCAATAGATGGCGTAACGACAACGATGCTACGATGGAGATCAAGGTGTCGCGCCGGTGACGATGGTGATCACGACGGTGCTTCGAAGATGGAGATCACAAGCACAAGATGATGATGGCCATATCATATCACTTATATTGATTGCATGTGATGTTTATCCTTTATGCATCTTATCTTGCTTTGATTGACGGTAGCATTTTAAGATGATCTCTCACTAATTATCAAGAAGTGTTCTCCCTGAGTATGCACCGTTGCGAAAGTTCTTCGTGCTGAGACACCACGTGATGATCGGGTGTGATAGGCTCTACGTTCAAATACAACGGGTGCAAAACAGTTGCACACGCGGAATACTCAGGGTTAAACTTGACGAGCCTAGCATATACAGATATGGCCTCGGAACACGGAGACCGAAAGGTCGAACGTGAATCATATAGTAGATATGATCAACATAGTGATGTTCACCATTGAAACTACTCCATCTCACGTGATGATCGGACATGGTTTAGTTGATTTGGATCACGTGATCACTTAGATGACTAGAGAGATGTCTGTCTAAGTGGGAGTTCTTAAGTAATATGATTAATTGAACTTTAAATTTATCATGAACTTAGTCCTGGTAGTATTTTGCAAATTATGTTGTAGATCAATAGCTTGCGTTGTTGCTTTCATATGTTTATTTTGATATGTTCCTAGAGAAAATTGTGTTGAAAGATGTTAGTAGCAATGATGCGGATTGGATCCGTGATCTGAGGTTTATCCTCATTGCTGCACAGAAGAATTATGTCCTTAATGCACCGCTAGGTGACAGACCTATTGCAGGAGCAGATGCAGACGTTATGAACGTTTGGCTAGCTCAATATGATGACTACTTGATAGTTTAGTGCACCATGCTTAACGGCTTAGAATCGGGACTTCAAAGACGTTTTGAACGTCATGGACCATATGAGATGTTCCAGGAATTGAAGTTAATATTTCAAGCAAATACCCGAGTTGAGAGATATGAAGTCTCCAACAAGTTCTATAGCTAAAAGATGGAGGAGAATCGCTCAACTAGTGAGCATGTGCTCAGATTGTCTGGGTACTTCAATCGCTTGAATCAAGTGGGAGTTAATCTTCCAGATAAGATAGTGATTGACAGAATTCTCTAGTCACCATCACTAAGTTACTAGAACTTCGTGATGAACTATAGTATGCAAGGGATGACGAAAACGATTCCCGAGCTCTTCGTGATGTTGAAATCGACGAAGGTAGAAATCAAGAAAGAGCATCAAGTGTTGATGATTGACAAGACCACTAGTTTCAAGAAAAGGGCAAAGGGAAAGAAAGGGAACTTCAAGTAGAATGGCAAGCAAGTTGTCACTCCCGTGAAGAAGCCAAGCTGACCAAAGCCTGAAACTGAGTGCTTACACTGCAAAGGAAATGGTCACTGGAAGCGGAAATGCCCTGAATATTTGGTGGATAAGAAGGATGGCAAAGTGAACAAGGGTATATTTGATATACAGGTTATTGATGTGTGCCTTACTAGTGTTTATAGTAGCCCCTGAGTATTTGATACTTGTTCGGTTGCTAAGATTAGTAACTCGAAACAGGAGTTACAGAATAAACAGAAACTAGTTGAGGGTGAAGTGACGATGTGTGTTGGAAGTGGTTCCAAGATTGATATGATCATCATCGCACACTCCCTATACTTTCGGGATTAGTGTTGAACCTAAATAAATGTTATTTGGCGTTTGCGTTGAGCATGAATATGATTTGATCATGTTTATTGCAATACGGTTATTCATTTAAAGTCAGAGAATAATTGTTGTTCTGTTTACATGAATAAAACCTTTGATGGTCATACACCCAATGAAAATAGTTTGTTGGATCTCGATCGTAGTGATACACATATTCATAATATTGATGCCAAAAGATGCAAAGTTAATAATGATAGTGCAACTTATTTGTGGCACTGCCGTTTGGGTCATATCGGTGTAAAGCGCATGAAGAAACTCCATAAAGATGGATTTTCGGAATCACTTGGTTATGAATCATTTGATGCTTGCGAACCGTGCCTTTTGGGCAAGATGACTAAAACTCCGTTCTCCGGAACAATGGAACAAGCTACTGACTTATTGGAAATAATACATACCGATGTATGCGATCCAATGAGTGTTGATGCTCGTGGCAAGTATCGTTATTTTCTGACCTTCACAAGATGATTTGAGCAGATATGGGTATATCTACTTGATGAAACATAAGTCTGAAATAGTTGAAAGGTTCAAAGAATTTCAGAGTGAAGTGGAAAAATCATCGTAACAAGAAAATAAAGTTTCTGCGATCTGATCGCGGAGACGAATATTTGAGTTACGAGTTTGGTCTTCAATTAAAACAATGTGGAATAGTTTCACAGCTCACGCCACCTGGAACACCACAACGTTATGGTGTGTCCGAACGTCGTAACCGCACTTTATTGGATATGGTGCGATCTATGATGTCTCTTACTGATTTACCATTATCGTTTTGGGGTTATGCATTAGAGACAGCTGCATTCACGTTAAAAGGGCACCATCTAAATCCGTTGAGACGACATCGTATGAACTATGGTTTAGAAGTAAACCTAAGCTGTCGTTTCTTAAAGTTTGGAGTTGCGATGCTTATATGAAAAAGGTTTTCAACCTGATAAGCTCGAACCCAAATCGGAGAAGTGCGTCTTCATAGAATACCCAAAGGAAACTGTTGGGTACTCCTTCTATCACAAATCCAAAGGCAAAACATTCGTTGCTAAGAATGGATCCTTTCTAGAGAAGGAGTTTCTCTCGAAAGAAGTGAGTGGGAGGAAAGTAGAACTTGATGAGGTAACTGTACCTGCTCCCTCATTTGAAAGTAGTTCATCACAGAAATCTGTTCCTGTGACTACTACACCAATTAGTGAGGAAGTTAATGATGATGATCATGAAACTTCAGATTAAGTTACTACAGAACCTCGTAGGTCTTACAGAGTAAGATCCGCACCAGAGTGGTACGGTAATCCTGTTCTGGAAGTTATGTTACTAGACCATGACGAACCTACGAACTATGAAGAAGCGATGGTGAGCCCAGATTCCGCAAAATGGCTTGAGGCCATGAGATCTGAGATAAGATCCATGTATGAAAACAAAGTATGGACTTTGATTGACTTGCCCAATGATCGGCGAGACATTGAGATTAAATGGATCTTCAAGAGGAAGACGGACGCTGATAGTGTTACTATCTACAAAGCTAGAATTGTCGCAAAAGGTTTTCGACAAGTTCAAGGTGTTGACTACGATGAGAGTTTTTCACTCGTATCTATGCTTAAGTCTGTCTGAATCATGTTAGCAATTGCCGCATTTTATGAAATCTGGCAAATGGATAAACAAAACTGCATTCCTTAATGGTTTTCTTAAAGAAGAGTTGTATATGATGCAACCAGAAGGTTTTGTCAATCCTAAAGGTGCTAACAAATTGTGCAAGCTCCAGCGATCCATCTATGGACTGGTGCAAGCATCTCGGAGTTGGAATATATGCTTTGATGAGTTGATCAAAGCATATGGTTTTATACAGACTTTTGAAGAAGCCTGTATTTACAAGAAAGTGAGTGGGAGCTCTGTAGCATTTCTAATATTATATGTGGATGACATATTGTTAATTGGAAATGATATGGAAATTCTGGATAGCATGAAAGGATACTTGAATAAGAGTTTTTCAAAGCAAGACCTCGGTGAAGCTGCTTACACATTGAGCATCAAGATCTATATAGATAGATCAAGACGCTTGATAAGATTTTTCAATGAGTACATACCTTGATAAATTTTTGAAATAGTTCAAAATGGAACAGTCAAAGAAGGAGTTCTTGCCTGTGTTACAAGGTGTGAAGTTGAGTAAGACTCAAGACCCGACCATTGCAGAAAATAGAAAGAGAATGAAAAGTCATTCCCTATGCCTCAGTCATAGGTTCTATAAAGTATGCTATGCTGTGAACCAGACCTATTGTATACCTTGCTCTGTGTTTGGCAAAGGAATACAATTTTGATCTAATAAGTAGATCACTGGACATGGGTCAAGAATATCCTTAGTGAGGACTAAGGAGATGTTTCTCGATTATGGAGGTGATAAAAGAGCCCGTCGTAAAAGTTACAACGATGCAAGCTTTTACACCAATCCAGATGACTCTAAGTCTCAATCTGGATACATATTGAAAGTGGGAGCAATTAGCTAGAGTAGCTCCGTGCAGAGCATTGTGGACATAGAATATTTGCGAAATACATACGGCTCTGAATATGACAGACCCGTTGACTAAGCTTCTCTCACGAGCAAAACATGATCATACCTTAGTACTCTTTTGGGTGTTAATCACATAGCGATGTGAACTAGATTATTGACTCTAGTAAACCCTTTGGGTGTTGATCACATGATGATGTGAACTATGGGTATTAATCACATGCAGATGTGAATATTGGTGTTAAATCACATAGCGATGTGAACTAGATTATTGACTCTAGTGCAAGTGGGAGACTGAAGGAAATATGCCCTAGAGGCAATAATAAAGTTATTATTTATTTCCTTATTTCATGATAAATGTTTATTATTCATGCTAGAATTGTATTAACCGGAAACATGATACATGTGTGAATACATAGACAAACATATAGTCACTAGTATGCCTCTACTTGACTAGCTCATTAATCAAAGATGGTTATGTTTCCTAACCATAGACATGTGTTGTCATTTGATTAATGGGATCACATCATTAGGAGAATGATGTGATTGACATGACCCATTCCGTTAGCCTAGCACTTGATCGTTTAGTATGTTGCTATTGCTTTCTTCATGACTTATACATGTTCCTGTAACTATGAGATTATGCAACTCCCGTTTACCGGAGGAACACTTTGGGTACTACCAAACGTCACAACGTAACTGGGTGATTATAAAGGAGTACTACAGGTGTCTCCGAAGGTACATGTTGAGTTGGCGTATTTCGAGATTAGGTTTTGTCACTCCGATTGTCGGAGAGGTATCTCTGGGCCCTCTCGGTAATGCACATCATTATAAGCCTTGCAAGCAATGTGACCAAATGAGTTGTTTACGGGATGATGCATTACGGAACGAGTAAAGAGACTTGCCCGTAACGAGATTGAACTAGGTATTGGATACCGACGATCAAATCTCGGGCAAGTAACATACCGATGACAAAAGGAACAACGTATGTTGTTATGCGGTTTGACCGATAAAGATCTTCGTAGAATATGTAGGAACCAATATGGGCATCCAGGTTCCGCTATTGGTTATTGACCGAGAATAGTTCTAGGTCATGTCTACATAGTTCTCGAACCCGTAGGGTCCGCACGCTTAGCGTTTCGATGACAGTTTTTTTATGAGTTTATAAGTTTTGATGTACTGAAGTTTGTTCGGAGTCCCGGATGTGATCACGGACATGACGAGGAGTCTCGAAATGGTCGAGACATAAAGATTGATATATTGGACGACTATATTCGGACACCGGAAGTGTTCCGGACGTTTTCAGAGAAAACCGGAGTGCCGGAGGGTTACCGGAACCCCCCCGGGAGAGATAATGGGCCACATGGGCCTTGGTGGAAAGAGAGAGGGGCGGCCAGGGTGGGCCGCGCGCCCCCTCTCCCTCTGGTCCGAATTGGACTAGGAGGGGGGGGGGGCGGCGCCCCCCTCTTTCCTTCCCCCCTCTCCCCCTTCCTTCCCCCTACTAGTAGGAGTAGGAAAGGGGGAGTCCTACTCCTACTAGGAGGAGGACTCCTCCTCCTTGGCGCGCCCACAAGGGCCGGCCGGCCCCTCCTCCCTCCTTTATATACGGGGGCAGGGGGCACTGTTGGAAATATGCCCTAGAGGCAATAATAAAAGCATTATTATTATATTTCTTTGTTCATGATAATTGTCTTTATTCATGCTATAATTGTGTTATCCGGAAATCGTAATACATGTGTGAATAACAGACACCAACATGTCCCTAGTAAGCCTCTAGTTGACTAGCTCGTTGATCAATAGATAGTCATGGTTTCCTGGCTATGGACATTGGATGTCATTGATAACGGGATCACATCATTAGGATAATGATGTGATGGACAAGACCCAATCCTAAACATAGCACAAGATCGTATAGTTCGTTTGCTAGAGTTTTTGCAATGTCAAAGTATCTCTTCCTTCGACCATGAGATCGTATAACTCCTGGATACCGTAGGAGTGCTTTGGGTGTATCAAACGTCACAACGTAACTGGGTGACTATAAAGGTGCACTACAGGTATCTCCGAAAGTATCTATTGTTTTATATGGATCGAGACTGGGATTTGTCACTCCGTATGACGGAGAGATATCACTGGGCCCACTCAGTAATGCATCATCATAATGAGCTCAAAGTGACCAAGTGTTTGGTCACGGGATCATGCATTACGGTACGAGTAAAGTGACTTGCCGGTAACAAGATTGAACGAGGTATTGGGATACCGACGATCGAATCTCGGGCAAGTAACATATCGATTGACAAAGGGAATTGCATACGGGGTTGATTAAATCCTCGACATCGTGGTTCATCCGATGAGATCATCGTGGAGCATGTGGGAGCCAACATGGGTATCCAGATCCCGCTGTTGGTTATTGACCGGAGAGCGATCTCGGTCATGTCTACATGTCTCCCGAACCCGTAGGGTCTACACACTTAAGGTTCAGTTACGCTAGGGTTGTAGGGATATGTATATGCAGTAACCCGAATGTTGTTCGGAGTCCCGGATGAGATCCCGGACGTCACGAGGAGTTCCGGAATGGTCCGGAGGTAAAGATTTATATATGGGAAGTCCTGTTTCGGGCATCGGGACAAGTTTCGGGGTTATCGGTATTGTACCGGGACCACCGGAGGGGTCCCGGGGGCCCACCGGGTGGGGCCACCCATCCCCGGGGGCCACATGGGCTGTAGGGGGTGCGCCTTGGCCTGCTTGGGCCAAGGGCACCAGCCCCACATAGGCCCATGCGCCTAGGGTTTAAGGGGGAAAGAGTCCTAGGAGGGTAAGGCACCTCCTAGGTGCCTTGGGGGGGAGGGAAACCCCCCTTGGCCGCCGCACCCCCTAGGAGATTGGATCTCCTAGGGCCGGCCACCCCCCCTTGGCACCCCTATATATAGTGGGGGAGAGGAGGGACTTCATACCTTGAGTCCTTGGCCTTTGGTTGCCTCCTTCTCCCTCCCCAACACCTCCTCCACCTCCTTATTGCTTAGCGAAGCTCTGCCGGAGTACTGCAGCTCCATCAACACCACGCCGTCGTGCTGCTGCTGGTGCCATCTCCCTCAACCTCTCCTCCCTCCCTTGCTGGATCAAGAAGGAGGAGACGTGGCTGTTCCGTACGTGTGTTGAACGCGGAGGTGCCGTCCGTTCGGTGCTAGGATCTCCGGTGATTCGAATCACGTCGTGTTCGACTACATCATCCCCGTTCTTTGAACGCTTCCGCTCGCGATCTACAAGGTATGTAGATGCATCTATTCACTCGTTGCTAGATGAACTCCTAGATGATCTTGGTGAAACGAGTAGGAAAATTTTTATTTTCTGCAACGTTACCCAACAGTGGCATCATGAGCTAGGTCTATGCGTAGTTCTTCTTGCACGAGTAGAACACAATTGGTTGTGGGCGTAGATTTGTCAACTTTCTTGCCGCTACTAGTCTTATCTTGCTTCAGCGGTATTGTGGGATGAAGCGGCCCGGACCAACCTTACACGTACGCTTACGTGAGACCGGTTCCACCGACTAACATGCACAAGTTGCATAAGGTGGCTGGCGGGTGTCTGTCTCTCCTACTTTAGTTGAAGCGGATTCGATGAAAAGGGTCCTTATGAAGGGTAAATAGAAGTTGACAAATCACGTTGTGGTTTCACGTAGGTAAGAAAACGTTCTTGCTAGAACCCTACTTCAGCCACGTAAAACTTGCAAACAACAATTAGAGGACGTCTAACTTGTTTTTGCAGCAAGTGCTTTGTGATATGATATGGCCAAAGTTGTGATGAATGATGAATGATCTATATGTCATGTATGAGATGTTCATGCTATTGTAATAGGAATCACGACTTGCATGTCGATGAGTATGACAACCGGCAGGAGCCATAGGAGTTGTCTTTATTTTTTGTATGACCTGCGTGTCATTAAAGAACGCCATGTAAACTACTTTACTTTATTACTAAACGCGTTAGTCATAGAAGTAGAAGTAGTCGTTGGCGTGACAACTTCATGAAGACACGATGATGGAGATCATGATGATGGAGATCATGGTGTCATGCCGGTGACAAGATGATCATGGAGCCCCGAAGATGAAGATCGAAGGAGCTATATGATATTGGCCATATCATGTCACTACTTTATATAATTGCATGTGATGTTTATTATGTTTTATGCATCTTGTTTACTTAGAACGACGGTAGTAAATAAGATGATCCCTTACAAAATTTCAAGAAGTGTTCTCCCCTAACTGTGCACCGTTGCTACAGTTCGTCGTTTCGAAGCACCACGTGATGATCGGGTGTGATAGATTCTTACGTTCACATACAACGGGTGTAAGACAGTTTTACACAGCGAAAACACTTAGGGTTAACTTGACGAGCCTAGCATGTACAGACATGGCCTCGGAACACGGAGACCGAAAGGTCGAACACGAGTCGTATGGAAGATACGATCTACATGAGAATGTTCACCGACGATGACTAGTCCGTCTCACGTGATGATCGGACACGGCCTAGTCGACTCGGATCGTGTAACACTTAGATGACCAAAGGGATGTCAAATCTGAGTGGGAGTTCATTATAATTTGATTAGATGAACTTAATTATCATGAACTTAGTCTAAAATTTTACAATATGTCTTGTAGATCAAATGGCCAACGTAGTCCTCAACTTCAACGCGTTCCTAGAGAAAACCAAGCTGAAAGACGATGGCAGCAACTATACGGACTGGGTCCGGAACCTGAGGATCATCCTCATAGCTGCCAAGAAAGATTATGTCCTACAAGCACCGCTAGGTGATGCACCTGTTCTCCCTGCAGAACAAGACGTTATGAACGCTTGGCAGGCACGTTCTGATGACTACTCCCTCGTTCAGTGCGGCATGCTTTACAGCTTAGAGCCGGGGCTCCAAAAGCGTTTTGAGAGACATGGAGCATATGAGATGTTCGAAGAGCTGAAAATGGTTTTCCAAGCTCATGCCCGGGTCGAGAGATATGAAGTCTCTGACAAATTCTTCAGCTGTAAGATGGAGGAAAATAGTTCTGTCAGTGAGCACATACTCACTATGTCTGGGTTACATAACCGCTTGACTCAGCTGGGAGTTAATCTCCCGGATGATGCGGTCATTGACAGAATCCTCCAGTCGCTTCCACCGAGCTACAAGAGCTTTGTGATGAACTTCAATATGCAGGGGATGGAAAAGACCATTCCTGAAGTATTTGCTATGCTGAAATCAGCAGAGGTAGAAGTCAGAAAGGAACATCAAGTGTTGATGGTCAATAAAACCACTAAGTTCAAGAAGGGCAAGGGTAAAAAGAACTTCAAGAAGGACGGCAAGGTAGTTGCCGCGCCCAGCAAGCAAGCTGCCGGGAAGAAGCCAAAGAATGGACCCAAGCCCGAGACTGAGTGTTTTTATTGCAAGGAAAGTGGTCACTGGAAGCGGAACTGCCCCAAATACTTAGCGGACAAGAAGGCCGGCAAAACCAAAGGTATATTTGATATACATGTAATTGATGTGTACCTTACCAGTAATCGTAGTAACTCCTGGGTATTTGATACCGGTGCCGTTGCTCATATTTGTAACACACAACAGGAGCTGCGGAATAAACGGAGACTGGCGAAGGACGAGGTGACGATGCGCGTCGGGAATGGTTCCAAGGTCGATGTGATCGCCGTCGGCACGCTACCTCTACATTTACCTACGGGATTAGTTTTGAACCTCAATAATTGTTATTTTGTGCCAAGTTTGAGCATGAACATTGTATCAGGATCTCGTTTAATTCGAGATGGCTACTCATTTAAATCCGAGAATAATGGTTGTTCTATTTATATGAGAGATATGTTTTATGGTCATGCTCCGATGGTGAATGGTTTATTCTTTATGAATCTCGAGCGTAATGCTACACATATTCATAGTGTAAGTACCAAAAGATGTAAGATTGATAGTGATAGTCCCACATACTTGTGGCACTGCCGCCTCGGTCACATAGGTGTCAAACGCATGAAGAAGCTCCATGCTGATGGACTTTTAGAGTCTCTTGATTACGAATCATTTGACACGTGCGAACCATGCCTCATGGGTAAAATGACCAAGACTCCATTCTCAGGAACAATGGAGAGAGCAACCAACTTATTGGAAATCATACATACTGATGTGTGCGGTCCAATGAGTGTTGAGGCTCGCGGTGGCTATCGTTATGTTCTCACCCTCACTGATGACTTGAGTAGATATGGGTATGTCTACTTAATGAAACACAAGTCTGAGACCTTTGAAAAGTTCAAGGAATTTCAGAGTGAAGTTGAGAATCAACGTGACAGGAAAATCAAGTTTCTACGATCAGATCGTGGAGGAGAATACTTGAGTCACGAGTTTGGTACACACTTAAGAAAATGTGGAATAGTTTCACAACTCACGCCGCCTGGAACACCTCAGCGTAATGGTGTGTCCGAACGTCGTAATCGCACTCTATTAGATATGGTGCGATCTATGATGTCTCTTGCCGATTTACCACTATCTTTTTGGGGCTATGCTTTAGAGACTGCCGCATTCACTTTAAATAGGGCCCCGTCGAAATCCGTTGAGACGACACCGTATGAATTATGGTTTGGGAAGAAACCTAAGCTGTCATTTCTAAAAGTTTGGGGATGCGATGCTTATGTCAGGAAACTTCAACCTGAAAAGCTCGAACCCAAATCGGAAAAATGCGTCTTCATAGGATACCCTAAAGAAACTGTTGGGTATATCTTCTACCTCAGATCCGAAGGCAAGATCTTTGTTGCCAAGAATGGGTCCTTTCTGGAGAAAGAGTTTCTCTCGAAAGAAGTAAGTGGGAGGAAAGTAGAGCTTGATGAAGTATTACCTCTTGAACCGGAAAATGGCGCAACTCAAGAAAATGTTCCTGAGGTGCCTGCACCGACTAGAGAGGAAGTTAATGATAATGATCAAGATACTTCTGATCAAGCTCCTACTGAAATTCGAAGGTCCACGAGGACACGTTCCGCACCAGAGTGGTACGGCAACCCTGTCTTGGAAATCATGTTGTTAGACAACGGTGAACCTTCGAACTATGAAGAAGCGATGGCGGGTCCGGATTCCGACAAATGGCTAGAAGCCATGAAATCCGAGATAGGATCCATGTATGAAAACGAAGTATGGACTTTGACTGACTTGCCCGTAGAACGGCGAGCCATAGAAAATAAATGGATCTTTAAGAAGAAGACAGACGCGGATGGTAATGTGACCATCTATAAAGCTCGGCTTGTCGCTAAGGGTTATCGACAAGTTCAAGGGGTTGACTACGATGAGACTTTCTCACCGGTAGCGAAGCTGAAGTCCGTCCGAATCATGTTAGCAATTGCCGCATTTTATGATTATGAAATTTGGCAAATGGACGTCAAAACGGCATTCCTTAATGGTTTCCTTAAGGAAGAATTGTATATGATGCAGCCGGAAGGTTTTGTCGATCCTAAAAATGCTGACAAGGTGTGCAAGCTCCAACGCTCGATTTATGGGCTGGTGCAAGCATCTCGGAGTTGGAACATTCGTTTTGATGAGATGATCAAAGCGTTTGGGTTTACACAGACTTATGGAGAAGCCTGTGTTTACAAGAAAGTGAGTGGGAGCTCTATAGCATTTCTCATACTATATGTAGATGACATACTTTTGATGGGAAATGATATAGAACTTTTGGACAGCATTAAGGCCTACTTGAATAAGAGTTTTTCAATGAAGGACCTTGGAGAAGCTGCTTATATATTAGGCATCAAGATCTATAGGGATAGATCAAGACGCCTCATAGGTCTTTCACAAAGCACATATCTTGATAAGATTTTGAAGAAGTTCAAAATGGATCAGTCCAAGAAAGGGTTCTTGCCTGTTTTGCAAGGTGTGAAATTGAGCTCAGCTCAATGTCCGACCACGGCAGCAGAGATAGAAGAGATGAGTGTCATCCCCTATGCCTCAGCCATAGGTTCTATTATGTATGCCATGCTGTGTACCAGACCTGATGTAAACCTTGCCGTAAGTTTGGTAGGAAGGTACCAAAGTAATCCCGGCAAGGAACACTGGACAGCGGTCAAGAATATCCTGAAGTACCTGAAAAGGACTAAGGAAATGTTTCTCGTTTATGGAGGTGACGAAGAGCTCGTCGTAAAAGGTTACGTCGACGCTAGCTTCGACACAGATCTGGATGACTCTAAGTCACAAACCGGATACGTGTATATTTTGAATGGTGGGGCAGTAAGCTGGTGCAGTTGCAAGCAGAGCGTCGTGGCGGGATCTACATGTGAAGCGGAGTACATGGCAGCCTCGGAGGCAGCACATGAAGCAATATGGGTGAAGGAGTTCATCACCGACCTAGGAGTCATACCCAATGCGTCGGGGCCGATCAAGCTCTTCTGTGACAACACTGGAGCTATTGCACTTGCCAAGGAGCCCAGGTTTCACAAGAAGACAAGGCACATCAAGCGTCGCTTCAACTCCATCCGTGAAAATGTTCAAGATGGAGACATAGAGATTTGTAAAGTACATACGGACCTGAATGTAGCAGATCCGTTGACTAAACCTCTCCCAAGAGCAAAACATGATCAACACCAGAATTCCATGGGTGTTCGATTCATCACAATGTAACTAGATTATTGACTCTAGTGCAAGTGGGAGACTGTTGGAAATATGCCCTAGAGGCAATAATAAAAGCATTATTATTATATTTCTTTGTTCATGATAATTGTCTTTATTCATGCTATAATTGTGTTATCCGGAAATCGTAATACATGTGTGAATAACAGACACCAACATGTCCCTAGTAAGCCTCTAGTTGACTAGCTCGTTGATCAATAGATAGTCATGGTTTCCTGGCTATGGACATTGGATGTCATTGATAACGGGATCACATCATTAGGATAATGATGTGATGGACAAGACCCAATCCTAAACATAGCACAAGATCGTATAGTTCGTTTGCTAGAGTTTTTGCAATGTCAAAGTATCTCTTCCTTCGACCATGAGATCGTATAACTCCTGGATACCGTAGGAGTGCTTTGGGTGTATCAAACGTCACAACGTAACTGGGTGACTATAAAGGTGCACTACAGGTATCTCCGAAAGTATCTATTGTTTTATATGGATCGAGACTGGGATTTGTCACTCCGTATGACGGAGAGATATCACTGGGCCCACTCAGTAATGCATCATCATAATGAGCTCAAAGTGACCAAGTGTTTGGTCACGGGATCATGCATTACGGTACGAGTAAAGTGACTTGCCGGTAACAAGATTGAACGAGGTATTGGGATACCGACGATCGAATCTCGGGCAAGTAACATATCGATTGACAAAGGGAATTGCATACGGGGTTGATTAAATCCTCGACATCGTGGTTCATCCGATGAGATCATCGTGGAGCATGTGGGAGCCAACATGGGTATCCAGATCCCGCTGTTGGTTATTGACCGGAGAGCGATCTCGGTCATGTCTACATGTCTCCCGAACCCGTAGGGTCTACACACTTAAGGTTCAGTTACGCTAGGGTTGTAGGGATATGTATATGCAGTAACCCGAATGTTGTTCGGAGTCCCGGATGAGATCCCGGACGTCACGAGGAGTTCCGGAATGGTCCGGAGGTAAAGATTTATATATGGGAAGTCCTGTTTCGGGCATCGGGACAAGTTTCGGGGTTATCGGTATTGTACCGGGACCACCGGAGGGGTCCCGGGGGCCCACCGGGTGGGGCCACCCATCCCCGGGGGCCACATGGGCTGTAGGGGGTGCGCCTTGGCCTGCTTGGGCCAAGGGCACCAGCCCCACATAGGCCCATGCGCCTAGGGTTTAAGGGGGAAAGAGTCCTAGGAGGGTAAGGCACCTCCTAGGTGCCTTGGGGGGGAGGGAAACCCCCCTTGGCCGCCGCACCCCTAGGAGATTGGATCTCCTAGGGCCGGCCACCCCCCCTTGGCACCCCTATATATAGTGGGGGAGAGGAGGGACTTCATACCTTGAGTCCTTGGCCTTTGGTTGCCTCCTTCTCCCTCCCCAACACCTCCTCCACCTCCTTATTGCTTAGCGAAGCTCTGCCGGAGTACTGCAGCTCCATCAACACCACGCCGTCGTGCTGCTGCTGATGCCATCTCCCTCAACCTCTCCTCCCTCCCTTGCTGGATCAAGAAGGAGGAGACGTGGCTGTTCCGTACGTGTGTTGAACGCGGAGGTGCCGTCCGTTCGGTGCTAGGATCTCCGGTGATTCGAATCACGTCGTGTTCGACTACATCATCCCCGTTCTTTGAACGCTTCCGCTCGCGATCTACAAGGTATGTAGAAGCATCTATTCACTCGTTGCTAGATGAACTCCTAGATGATCTTGGTGAAACGAGTAGGAAAATTTTTATTTTCTGCAACGTTACCCAACAGGCACCCCATGACACAAGTTGATCTAAGGATCGTTCCTTAGCCGTGTGCGGTGCCCCCTCCACCATATTCCACCTCGGTCATATCGTCGCGGAGTTTAGGCGAAGCCCTGCGCCGGTAGAGCATCATCATCGTCACCACGCCGTCGTGCTGACGGAACTCATCCCCGAAGCTTTGCTGGATCAGAGCCCGGGGATCGTCATCGAGCTGAACGTGTGCTGAACTCGGAGGTGCCGTACGTTCGGTACTTGGATCGGTCGGATCGTGAAGACGTACGACTACATCAACCGCGTTGTCATAACGCTTCCACTTACGGTCTACGAGGGTACGTGGACAACACTCTCCCCTCTCGTTGCCATGCCATCACCATGATCTTGCGTGTACGTAGGAATTTTTTTGAAATTACTACGTTCCCCAACAGTCAGTTGGTTTTGATAAATTTGGTTTTGACGAGCCTTCCGATATTCCTTCTATCTTTCTTTGAAGTACCGGTAGGGGTACGGAAAAGACTTGACTTCTATAGATCCTGATTCTTTTGGCAAAGTGATGAGGCCTAGAGGAAGTACAGATTGGCTAGATGGGATATCATCTGTAGGCCAAAAGACCAGGGCGGGTTAGGGATCGAAAATTTAGAGGTAAAGAATAGATGTCTGCTTAGCAAATAGCTATACAGATTATCTATGAAGACTGAGGGTATGTGGGTAAAATCTTGCGGAATAAGTACCTACATTCTAAGACTTTTGCCCAGGTCACTGCTAGGCCAACAGACTCACCTTTTTGGAAGGGGTTAATGAGGACGAAAATAACTTTCTTCCACCGAGTGAAGTTCCTAGTTGGTAATGGTACCACTACTAGATTCTGGGAGGATACATGGCTAGGGGAGACGCCTTTGGCTTTGCAATATCCCTCCTTATATAATATTGTGCAACATAAGGAGGATTATGTTGCCACAATATTAAACTCGGTACCGCTTAATATCCAATTTATGAGATCCCTAGTAGGGGAATGTTGGAATTCATGGTTGCACCTGGTTCGTAGGTTGATGGATGTTCAGCTATTCGATTAATCGGATACAATTCGCTATAAGTTAACCATGAAGGGAATCTTCTCAGTGAAATCCATGTATTTGCACTTTGGAAGATTAAAGTTCCACTTCGAATTAAAATCTTTATGTGGTTCATCCATAAAGAAGTCATTCTAACCAAAGATAACTTGGTGAAAAGGAATTGGGTTGGGAACTCAAGGTGTTGTTTTTGTGATCAAAATGAAACGATTAAACACCTCTTTTTCGAATGTCCTCTTGCAAAATTGTTATGGCGATCAATCCATATAGCTTTTAATGTTCATCCTCCAAGGAGCATAAACACGTTATTTGGGACGTGGCTTAATGGAGTGGACATACACATAGCTAAACATATTCGATAGGAATATGTGCACTATTTTGGGTTATATGGAACACTAGGAATGATACGATTTTTAATGGGACAAAATTCAATAATTTTTTGCATGTTATCTACAAAGCTACAACTTGGATCCGTATGTGGTCCTTACTCACTCATGCGGACTTCAGGAGCTTATGGTTATTGTGTGCAACCGCTGGGAGATGGTAGCACGGGCTATCTTCAGCCGATTTGGGTGGCGAGCTAATAATAGGCTAGGTGTGTAGGCATCGTAGCTTATTTTTTATCGCCGAATGTGGCGCTTTTCAGATTTATTTTCTTTCGACTACTGCTTACTTGCTTAGTTTATGAGCCCCTTTGAACCTTAAAACTTTGTTACGTCTTTATTTAATAATATGGCTGGATGCATCGATTGATGCAGAGGTCGGGGGTCATCCTCCTTTTCAAAAAAGGAGACCAGATAAAAGGTTTTCCCTGAAAACATGTAACGGCAACCCCGATGCCTCCAACAAGGTGGCAGCCCCCATAGGCGTCGTCAACAACTCTGGTCCCAACTAGGAGCACGGCTTTCGCCGGTAGATTTGCATGCCCAAGCCCATGACCAGTTAGGCCACCCAGACACTCAGCCAACACGTCATCGTCTTTACCATCTATAGGAGACTGACTACCCTTGATGGCCAAGAGACCACATCACATATCTGGAGGCAAGTAAGGACCTGGCCAAAACCGCGACCTCGCCCCAAACCTTGCCAGGGCCGGAGGACAGCCTAATCCACAACTGGGAGGCTATATCTGAGCCACACCATGCAGATCTGAATCGCCAGAAGCAATGGAGCCGACGCAACAGACTAGTCTCGACCCACTGCTAGATGTCGCGAGGCCATTGCCGAAGCCACATTGCTCGTCGTTCTGCCTTTCTGACGTACCATTAGAGGAGACACTGCTACCAATGTAACACGTGGCCTGGACCACCACCACCCTGAGAAGGAGAGAAGGCGCCGCTAGAGCATGCCCCACCACTAACGTCCATGGCTCGGGCTTAGCCTGTCCGCATCCTCCGGCGATGGTGAGGGATCGTTGAGGGGACAGAGGGACACAACTTGAAGCAGCTAGGTTTCCCTGAGCCGCCCGTGAGAGAAACGTGGGGATCGTGATGTCCGTTAGAAGGGAGAATTATAAAATGTTAAAGATTTTGTTAGGGGATGCTACTATTTGAAACTGCAATTTTATTGTTCCTCGGTTGATTAAGCAATTAATAAACCTTTTTCAGAACGAACTATACCGAAGATGAATATAGACACACACACACTTGATGTTCGATTCTAGCACAATGTGTCTTGAAGCCACACAGATTAAAATAACGAGGCAATCCAATGGTATAGTCGACTTGTCGTACTAAGATCATATATAATTCGTTTCTTTAGAGTATGCAATTGTGTACCTTAGCTTTATAGGATGCAGAAAAATATGAAGGCATGGGACAACACACCTCGCCACCAGCCGGCCCAAAGAAAGAAACACATCAGATTTTAGTTGAAAAAGCTGCACTGACCCAAAGGATCCCTTCCTATTGTAATTTTTGGCATGTACTGTTGCCCTGATGCCTCACAAGCTTAAATATTACAATTGAGGCTTTCCTGTGATTGCCAATGTCTGTGTACCTGCTACCGTAGTATTGCAATGTGAGGGTCGCGGTAGGTTAGCTGTATTTTTTTGGGCACATTGCATGCTTGTTTCAATTGAGCCCGATTCAATTAATACAGCCAACAAACTAATATCTACATGTAGTTTGGTTGCCTGCATGTAGGCTGCCTATATTAGGCTGGTCATAGTGGGGAGTAACTTAGAGTAGTAACATGCATACGTTACTACTCTATGTTACTACCCTTATAGTGGGAAGTGTCATATATGTAGTAACATACATATGTTCATTTATTGTCTTGTAGACTCATTTTACATTGGAAAGCGCTATGTGATGGTAACATATTAGGTTACTCTATTTGCCTTTCTCCTCATTAATTATTTGCTACATCAACATTTTTGCTTATGTGACATCTATGTTACTACCTATGTTACTCCCACTATGACCAGCCTTAGGGGAGATATTTTTACCTAGCGTTTGGTTGCGTGCATTGGCTGGGCTGATGCAAGTGCCCGGTGTTTGGTTGCATACAAGCAACATTATTAAGAGTTAACAACTACACATAACACATAAAGTTATAGTAGTGTTTCTTGATAGTATGCTCGACATGACGGTGTTAGTGTAGGCCGCGGGCGAGGAGGCCTACAACGTGCGTCCATCCGGCTAGGTCGACGCTGATTAGCGAGAACAGAGTGTCTCAGCTACTGCGGTGGACGGTGGCTACGGTGCCGCGTCTGATGCGACGAGCATGCAGCCGTGGGCAAGCGGCCCCATCGGCGGCGCAGTGAACTAGTTGCTAGCATCGCCACCGTGAAGAAAGTTCGTGGGAAGAGACGAATAGGAGGACGCTAGGCGGAGATCAGAGAGGAGAAATACAGTGTGTGCACCATGATGGCGTGGGTGTAGTAGGACGGGAGAGAGAAGGCCGAAAGGAACGACACCGGTGCCAACACAGTGTAGTAGGACGCCAGTGGCCGAGAGCAAACATCAGAAAGGACTAGGCAAAGGAGATTAAGGAGTGTCATTAAAACAAACCACATATATGTATATATATATAGTCCATGAAGAAGATGTAGATCTACTCGTCTTGTATCGCTGAAACAGAAAATGTGCAACATGAAAAGCGTGTGAAACTACGAGATGAAGCTAATGGTCAAAGGACATTTGAAACTATCGACCGTGCACGACAAATTTGACAAAATCCTTCAAAATATCTTCAAACATGAAACACAAAATTCAACATTTAAAGTCGACGAATGTCACATATTGACGTATTATATGGATAGGCACACAAATTCCATAGAGAAAACACAAACGATATACAGAAAACACTATATAATTGTAGGCACGTCTCTTTAGTTTGTAGCGCCGGCTGCCGCGGCTGCGGCGCGAGCATGCATCGCCATGGCAAACTCCACCAGCTTGCTCTCGTCCGGCATGACCGCCTCGACCGCGTCCAACGATCCGAAGTTGTCCGCCCACGCAGCCAAGAGCGGAGTGGTGGCGGGGTCGAAGGTCTTAACGCCCTTCATCTTATCGGCCGCGTTCACCCATGCGAGGAGGCCGCCGAGCATCACGTCCACGTATCCCGCGGTGTCGCCCCCGAAGAAGGGTTTCCCGTTAGAGCAGTCCCTGAGGGCCCCCTCCAAGGTCTCCACCGCGGCGGCCACCTGCTTCTTCCCCTCGGCCTTCTCCTCCTCCGTCTTGGCCATGGACGCCTCGGACGACGCTTTCACGAGCTGCACAATTACAACCATATCACAAAACCGCGCGGAAGAAACCATGAACCAGATGCTAAAAAAAGCTCAAACGAAACGAATCAACCGATGTGAGATGTATATAATACCGTGCCGTCGATGTAAGCGGCCCAGAAGCGAGCAACGGCGCGGCCGTGGGGTTCCTCCGGGAGGAGTGAGGGGCCGACGCCGGCGAAAGCCTCGTCGATGTATTGCAGGATGACCGACGACTCGCAGATGGGCTTGCCGTCGTGGATCAGCACCGGCACCTTCTGGAGCACGGGGTTGGACTTGAGGAGCAGCTCGCTCTTGCTCTTGAGGTCCTCTTCGACGTACTCGTAGCCGACGCCCTTGAGGCTGAGCGCGAGCTTGACTCGAAGGACGAACGGGCTCGCCCACATGCCCAGCAGCTTCACTTCGTCGCTTCCTCCTCCGGCCATTGCTGGTGTCTTGATCCGTTCTTCTGTGGTTGGTGGCTTGGTGCTTGACTTGACTGTTAGAGATGCAGGGGAGGAGCGGTGTATATATGGCCTACAAGCCTGCAATGACACGACTTAGTTTTGTTGTCTGCGAGACTGTAAAGCGTTTTCTGATTATCTTTTGCAACAAGTTGATTCAGGAACCATCTAGAAACTGTTGACTTGGCCCTTGCAGAAATCTTTTTATTTTGACGGAGGAAGACTCGGACAATACGAGCATTTCCGGCCATCCCTCGTGTGTTTTTTATTGCAATGATGATTTATATGTTCCCTAAGAGCAACTCCAATGAGGCGACCCATTTTGTCCGCCGCCATTCGTTTGAATCGGCGCGGATACAAAAGGTGGGCCAACGCCTGACCCAAATGACGCGCGTCCGCTTTTCGTTCGCGGGCGATCCATTCCCAATTCATTTTTGAGCCGGATTTGCGTCCGCGTGGACAAGCGACGGACGCACGCACGCTCGCCTTCCTCCCCCGGGCCCGTTGGTCGGTGGCACACTGGCATCCCCCATCCAACAGCAACCCTCGCACGCCCCCTTCGTCGCCGACGTCGACGACCATTTTTGCCAGCGACTCTGCTAGCTGCCGGCGCATCCACATCCGTCCAGCAACACCGCCCACTCCCACGTCGCCCGCCACCGTCGTCTTGTCGCCGGGAGCCGACTGCTTCCCCCCCCCCCCCCACACACACACACACCACACAGCCGCCCTCGACCAAGATACCGCCTCGCCGCCCGGCCAGATCCTCACCGACACGCTCGCCGGACGCCGGCCCACTCGTCGGACGCTGGCAGGGCAGCTAGCTAGTACGTGCACGCTGCGACTCCCTTCGCCGGTCGTCTCCTTCGTCGACGCCCACACGTTGTTTGACAGTTTGACAAGGTACAAAATGGACTCCGCTGACGAGTTCTTTTTTCACAATTTTCTTTGCGACTCCGACGATTCATCGTCAGATGACGAGGAGGAGAGATTGGCTGCCGTGTTGGTCCATCATCATCTCAACAACCAGCGGCCGTTGTTCCGTGGCTCCATTCTGGGCCACCTTCCGGTGTTGAATCGCAATGGAGAGAGTGGGCATTTCCTTCTTTGGATGGACTACTTTGATACAACAAACCCGTTGTTCAAACATCAAAAATTCCATCGCCGTTTTCGTATGAGTAGGCATCTTTTCAACCGTATTAGAGAGGAGGTGCTCGGCTATGATGACTATTTCGAGTGCAAAGAGGATGCCATTGGCAAGATTAGTTTTTCCTCTTATCAGAAATGCACTGCCGCCATCCGAATGCTTGCATAAGGAGTGCCCGGTGATCTCATTGACGAGTACGTCCGTATGAGCAAGTCTACTTACCTAGAGTCCCTATATAAGTTCTGCAATGTTGTTATTGCTGTGTTTGGCCCTGAGTACTTGAGAGAGCTGGCTGCTGAAGATACAACCCGTTTGTTGGCGATGAATGCCAGTAGGGGCTTCCCAGGGATGCTTGGTATCATAGACTGCATGCATTGGGAGTGGAAGAACTGACCTTCCGCTTGGCAATGGCAGTATAAGGGCCATGTTAGGGCTTGTACTGTCATACTAGAGGCCGTGCCGCCTCAAGATCTCTGGATCTTGCACTCTTTCTTTGACATGGCCGGATCACACAATGATATCAACGTGCTTCAGCGCTCGCCGGTGTTTGTTAGGCTTGCCGAAGGCAACAACCCACCGGTGAATTTTACTGTCAACGGCCACAACTACGACAAAGGATACTATCTGGGTGACGGTATCTATCCTTAGTGGACCACTATTATCAAGATAATACCTAACCCTGTCGGAGAGAAGAGGAAAAGATTTGCCCAAGAGCAAGAGAGTGCTAGAAAGGATGTCGAGCGTGCCTTTGGTATTTTGCAATCTCGACGGGGCATCGTTCGGTATCCTGCTAATACCTAAAGCACGCAGAAATTGTGGGAGGTAATGACTGCTTGTGTGATCATGCATAATATGATCGTAGAAGACGAGCGCCCGGAACGTTTGTATGATCAAGGGTTTCAGTTTCAGGATGAGAATGTTGTGCCTGAGCATGGAGGAGCGGCAACACTTGAACAGTTCACCCAATTTTATTAAGACATGCGTGATTGGGAAACTCACGTGCAACTGCAAATGATTTGGTTGAGTATATGTGGGCTCATGTTGGCAACAAATAGATGTATCTTTTTTTATTCGTTTGCAAAACTATGTGAGACATTTTTATTTTCATTCGGCTTGTGATAATAACTATGCTATTTTATTCGGTCTAAAAACTATATTGTTTGATTGAAACTATGCAATTTCATGCAAAAAAATATGGGGACCAGACGACCACGCCGGCACATATGGGTCGGCGCGTTATGCGCGCAGCCGACCCATATCTAAAACAGGGCGGGCGTCGACGGGGCGCCGACCCAAACGGATAAAAAACGGACGAAATCGTCGTCCGTTTGGATCGCCCCATTAGAGTTGCTCTAATCACATATTCGAACTGAAATGGACCGGAGATAACTCAAACTAAATACTCTCTTAGAAATATATTAATAGACGTCCACTTAATATTGAGTGTACGTTAATTAATTTGTGTCGGACGGAATAACTAAATTTGTAGTGAATACAACCTTTTGTGTGTGAATGTTACCACCTGAGGTAAACCCTGACATATAAAGGAGCTGATCCTCACCTAATCTAAAATGGAAAAACTGATCAACTCCTCAAATCCTTTTTTTTATCCGAGATTCCTCCGCTTTTAAGTAGAACAGCGTTTGGAGGAGAGGTTTGACCTTCTTCTTTCTGTGGGAGGAGAGGTTTGACTTTTTGCTGCTGAGGAAGCATTTGGCGTCATTATCTGCGTCATCATCATGGCATGTATGTATTGCAGTCTTGGAGGACAAGTTGTATACCAATATTTAGTTTAACATAAGCTGCAGGTCAGTATAGTGATATCACATTCAAGGAGATAACGCGTGAATGTAAGATGAGTTACATGCATGATGTTCATGTCAAGTTGCAGCAACGGCCACTAATTCATTTCATTGAGTTAAGAAATACTCCCTCCGTCCGGAAATACTTGTCATCAAAATGGATGAAAATCGATGTATCTACAACTAAAATACATTTAGATACATCCATTTCAATGACAAGTATTTCGGAACGGATGGAGTATTTATTTATTTAGGACAGTACAAGGAGCGACTTCCCAGCCCTCTCACGCATTCGGCGATTTTGGCTATCTAATTACGCATTCCAATCGTTTTTAGTCGTTTCGTTGTTGTGTTATCCATATTTTCATGTTCAGTGGGCCAATTGCCCTAGAGAGCTATTCTATGGCAAAAATTAAGCTAAATTGGTTGATTTGGCCCTAAGCGTGGCCCACCAATCAACTCATCCCCATTTGTTTCATGTCCAAGCATCGCTTCCTCTCCTTTGTTCATGCAGTGTTTCTTCTCCATGTCATCTCCTCTTCTTTCTAGCGACCTTGGCCATTGGCTGAATCCTACTACACCACAACCTCTGTCACCACCGTCGACCATGACCTCAAGCAATGGCCTTGTCTCCCCATCCTTGGCCTTGAGCAAGGCCACCAGAACTAGGAAAACAATGCACACAGACGTCTTGAAGTCCAAGTGAAATATGTCAACGTCTGTCGTGCCTAGTGCAACTTGGTTAAATCCCTAGGTGCCCCTACCATGCTCAGCTGCTAGGGAGGTGGCGTTGTCTGCCGTCGTGACGACGTCTATGGCATATGCCTTTGTCGGCGTCCTGGATTCGGGGGTATACAGCCCTGCCTGCCTACGGCCCACCACGTGTCTCCATCGACGGCTTGGTACGACCCAGCTTCAACACCAACACCAAGACCCTCGCGAGGCGGACGAAGCCAAGACCCCCGAGGGGACCGGCCTCCTCGGGAGGGCTCCTGAGGGGCGGAGAGTTCTATGCAAGGTACCTCATGAGGCTCAGCTGACGTGAGCCTTGACGACCAAGGCCAGGCGGGCGCCAGGCGGGCGGAACGCAGGTTTCCTCTTCGGTGCAAAGAAGGCAAGCCACAGGCGCGGAGTCTCGAGGAATCAACCAAAGGTTTCCATTTCAGTGCAAGGAGACAAAGACCGCTAGGACGGCAGGACGGAGGTCATCGATGAGCCCACTACAGCGTCACGACCAGAGGCTTTTCACAGACGAAGACTACTTTTGTCAGGATAGACTGTACTACTTGTCCCCTTTCAAATCCGGCCGTTGTGGGATCCCTTCCCGCTCATATTTGGGAAGAGGACCAAGGCCACTATAAATAGGACTTAGCCACCACCATAGAGGGGAAGCGATCCATTCTCACCCAACCACCATACCAGCACAAGAACACCTCACCTCCTGAGGCTAGTTCATCCATTGTACTAGTTCATCCGCAGCCTACAAGGCAATCCACCACACCACACTGGATTAGGGTATTACACCACAATGGTGGTCCGAACCAGTATAAACCGCTGTGTCTTTGTGTCTTTTTGAGCTCGACGCGCTGGCTTAGGAGGATCGCAAGTAGGCAGACTGGACAGGTAGAGATCTCCTCACGCACCCCAATGTTCGAACCTCTCAAGGGTTTGCGGAACCCTAAATCGGACATTTGGCGCGCCAGGTAGGGGTGCGTCGGATCTTCTCTTCCTCGACCAGTCCTCCGCCGCTCCACCAACGCCATGGTCGACACCCCGCGAGCGCACGTCGAGCACTGGGTCGTCCAGGCCTCCTCGGCAGCGCCCGCAGACGAGGATGACCTCCACTCCGCTCTACTCGCGGCCCGCGTTCCGCCAGGGGCGACCGGTCGCGGGGGGCGCATGGTGCAACCTTCTCCGCTGGCGCCGCACTACCGTGCGATCTGCGAACTACGCTGCAACAACTACTCCGCACACGTGCAGGGAACAAGCAAACATGCGGGCGGCGGTCATCGTCGCCCGAGAGCTCTTACGATGCAGGCTGCTGGAAAGCGGTCGTGACACCCTACTGGAACGGGTCGCCGAGCTGCTGGATGCGGCGTGCAGGGGGGCGGCGCCGTTCTGCACCCTGCCCACGTCGCAGGCGGTGGTAGGGGCGCGCGCTCATCCTCGACACAACCGCGCGCCCCCTCCCAGGGCCCCTGGAGAGCCTCTCGACGTTGACCGGCCCCACGGGGCGGCTCGCGCTACCCCGAACGCGCCCCCTCGGCACGGGGCTGCTCCAAACGATATCACCAGGGGCCGCGTTGGAGTGCCGGCCCCTGGCCAACAGGACCCGAGGGCGACAGAAGCAGGCGGGAACGTGAGGCAGCCGGGTGACTCTTCTGGCGCAAACAGCCTGGAAGCCAATGTCCCCGTCGCGTTGGACCCAAGGCACGCGCGGTGAGAGGGGCCCCAGCCGACCCACCACGCCAGGCTGGGCACTGGACATACACGAGGCTGCGCTCTCCTTCGAACCACCACCAAGCCCTGCCGACGTCTGCAACAACGGCAGCCTCTGGGTACAGCTAACGCCGCAGGGGCACACTTACACTGACCATGGATCGCAGGTGAACCAGGACGCAACAGCCACCAGGACTCTCAGGACGTCGGATCCCCCGAAGGAGCATGAAGGACATTGGGAGCAGTGCGAGGGAAGCCCGGCGGCAGGACCCTTCTCGCGCCGCATGAAGCAGGGCCCTGCCTGGAGGTAGGTTCCTCGCCGGGGAAGGCGCCGGCGAGCCCTTCTCCTCGGCAGGGGGCCTACGGTCGCCAAGGATGCTGCCAACGTCCCCCTTGCCCCTTGGTCTTGTCCTGGTTTCCGGTCTCCCCAACGATGGTCGGGGGCGGCGCACGGCGAGGTCCTTGCCGGGCGACATGAAGCAAGGCTCCGGCCTGTGAAGGTCTCCGCTCGTGACACTCTCACGTAATAATGAGTGGGGCTGTACACGTCCCAGAGTCTCCTGAGTGCCTCTCTGGGGCCTCACGAGGGCTCCCACCCACGTCCTAGTGGAAGCACCATGCTCCGCACTGGCCGTCGACACTATCCCCAATGACTATGCCCAGCTAGTGGAAGCACTTAGCTCCGCGCTGGTGAGAAGACCGAAGACCGAAGACTGAAGACTAGCTAGGCGCCAGACGTGGCCGTCTGCTTTTTACCTCCTTTTTTGTACTTGCTTGCCGCCTTTTTGAAGGAGTTGTTTTTCGTGCGTTTATAAAAATGGGGGGAATTTTCTCGTTTCGTGCCACTCTTTTGCCTTCAGTTCTAGCATTTTTTCTGGAGCTCGTGACTGCTACCCTACCCTCAAGCGCCTTGTGAGCGGGGGCTGGGTATGGTGTACGCGCTGGTGCCGATCGCTTCCCACGGGGACTCAAGGGTGCGGCCGCCCCGCGCGCCCACCTCGCCACAATCTGGCGGTTGGCTTCTCACGAGGCACTCCACGGCAGGCCGGCATGCCCCTAGAGAGGTACAGAACCTCTCGAGCCTGCAGCAGGCTCGCCTCAAGGGAAGAGGCGCCGCCGCGACACCGGGCCTCACTCAAGACCCACAAAACCCAAGATAAGTCATAATGGCTGCCTCGCTTGGGAGTCCGCAGTCCTGCTGTGGCGCTTTCCGGGCGCCATTTCAAAAACATTTTACAATCTCATACTCCCTCCGTCCGGAAATACTTGTCATTGAAATGGATGTATCTAGATGTATTTTAGTTGTAGATACATCCATTTTCATCCATTTTGGTGACAAGTATTTCCGGATGGAGGGAGTACATCATAAGGGGCACCCCCTTCTCAAAATGCTCTCACAAGAATGCATTGAAGTTTTCGTCATATAGGTCGAAGCAAAAGCAAAGTGCGGGCCTAGCTGGATGCGTCTTCTTCGTCACTCCCGTCCGCGCTATCTGCGTCCTCGCTGCCATCCTCCTCGTTGTCACCACCCGCGCCATCTTCTTCGGCCGCGAGCACGGCCATGTCATCCTCAGGAGTTAGCTCCTTCACCAAGGCGTTCACATGGCCATCCACCCACTTGGTGAGCTTGTCTTGGCTGGCTGCAGGCACGGGGGCTAGCACAGTGCTGAAGTCAAAGTCGGAATCAAGGTTCAGAAGGTTGCTGAAGATGCGTGAGAGTGCACGCCCGAGGAGGCCCCGACTCCTCTCCGCAACAAACTGGCGAGCTTTCGCGGCCTGGTCTTCCAAGCGGGTCACGATGTTAGTAAAGAAGTTGAGATGGCTGGCGTAGTCACACTCGTGCGTGTGAGGAGCGCTCTCATTGCAAATAGCACCCAAGGCATTGTTGGCTCTGACGCGCAGACTTTGGAGCATGGAGTCGTGCTCGCGCTCCAATGTCAGGCGACGACTCTTTTCACTCAAAGCTTTCTCCAGGAGGGAGGCGGTACCCTCAACTTGCTTTTGAAGAGAGGATATCTCAGCTCGGGCAGAATCCAGGGCACATTCGGAGGAAATCAGGGCTTCTCAAGCAGCGCTCTCGCGCTGCTCTACAGACCGTGGCTCAGTCTTCAGGGCAGAGGTCTGGCCCTCAAGCTCAGCCGTGAGCAGCTCCAGATCCAAGCGGTGTCTCCCAGCCAACTCAGCACACTTCGCCACCTCCTTCTCCACCACCAGCTGGACCTGAGCTTCTCGGGCGGTGACGGCGTCCTCAGCCACGGCAGCCTGCCGCTCCCTCATCTCCAGCCTCTCCAACGCCATGCCGTGCTCTATGGTCTCCAACGTCAGATCTTCATGGCACCTCAGGAGCTCCGCCTCAGCGAGGGCCATCCCACCTGGTGAGGAGGCCAGAAGGGCGCGACACTCCTCGATTTCACAGTCGAGGGCCGCATTTGAAGATAGAAGATCCCGCTCTCGCTCCTCGGCCGCATCCAGATGGCGGTTGGCTTCCTTGGCCTCTTCCATGGCGCGGGCGCAAGCGTCGCGAGTGAGGCTGCTGCGCGCGCTTTGGCTTTGTCGCGCTGAAGTTTCCCAAGGTTAATGGCAACTTTCAGCCGCTGCCACTTGTGCTCCAGGCGGCGGTTCTCCTCCACGAGCTTGTTGTCGACATTGGCAAGCTCCCCGCCGAGATGGATCATCGCATGCATCGCTTCACCGAAGAGCGCAAAGTGCACGGCTGCGCCCACGAGCAAGCTCAAGATCGTCGCCAAGACCTTCGACAACCCCGGATGCCGCCCGGGAAGCGCTGGGCATCCCGCCAGCCGCTGGCCAGGGGCTGGCCGGTGCAGCCCCATAACTTGAAGACTGAAAGTGCTAGTACTCGACTAGAGGGGGGGTGAATAGGCAATTTTTACGAAAGTCTTCAAAACATGGATGTTTCAAAGACAAACGATAGAAAAGAACCTATTGATATGCAGCGGAAGGTAGACCACACTAGACAAGCCATAGTCAAGTAAGCAATGAAGTGAAAGCACGAAGACTATAAGCAGCTAGGTAGATTGGATCAGGATGGAAGATGGTATGAAGACAAACAGACAATTGTCTTTACTCAGTGAAGTCAAACAGATAAGGCAAGTAGGCAAAGACTTCACGAAGACAAACTATAAGTAAAGCAAGAGAGGTAGGATAGAACCAGTTGCTCGGAGAGGACAAGGGATTTGTTCGACCAGTTCCAATTGCTGTGACAACTGTACGCCTGGTTAGGTAGGCCAAGATTTAACTCAGAAGACCGCGTCTTCACCTTATTCCCCTTGAGCTAAGAACACTTAGTCCTCGCCCAATCACTCTATAAGTCTTCAAGGGAGACTTCCAAACCTTCACAGACTTTGTTCACCGGTAATCCAAAATGACTCTCGGATGCTCAGAATGCGACGCCTAACCGGCTGGAGGATTCATAGTCCTCAAGTGTAATAAGTCTTCAGATCACGCGGACAGAAAGACTTCAGTGATGCCTAACACTCTTTGGCTCTGGGTGTTTTGGGCTTTGTCCTTGCAAGGATTCTCTCTCTCAAAGGGTTCGGAGGTGGGTTGCTCTCAAACGACAAAAGCCGCGTACTAACTCTGAGCAGCCACCAATTTATGGTGTAGGGGGTGGGCTCTTTATAGCCAGAAGGCAAACTGACCCGATTTGTCCAAAATGACCCTGGGTCACTAAGAAACTGACACGTGTCCAATGGTCAGATTTCGAACACATGCGGCAGCTTGACTTAGGCTACAAGTAAAGCTGAGTCATCCAGCTCTGGATAAGATTTGCTCTCATTTTCTTCGCTTGAAGACATAGGATTTTGGTTGAGCATCAAATCAGTCACTCTGTCTTTGTTCACTTGGACCCCACTTAACAGTACGGTGGTTCCTATGACTCAACAAAGAAGAAAAGGAAACTACAAAACAACTATGTCTTCGCACTCCATAGTCTTCGTGCGATGTCTTCTCATGTCATAGTCTTCAACGTGAATGTATTCACAGACCACCATTGTCTTCAATGTCTTCACACATTTTAGGGGTCATCTCTAGTAGGTAGACCGAATCAATATGGGACTACTACCTGTGTTATCCTGCAATTCTCACAAACACATTAGTCCCTCAACCAAGTTTGTCATCAAAACTCCAAAACCAACTAGGGGTGGCACTAGATGCACTTACAATCTCCCCCTTTTTGGTGATTCATGAAAAACTGGATGAAGTTTTCAACGGGGATAAAAGTATGTGAAAGTTTAGTGTTGTGAGTATTGTCTTCATACATAAGACGAAGCTCCCCTGAAGATGTGCATATAAATTATTTGCGTTTGAATGCAAATGCACATGGCAGATTTTGCTTTATGGAGGCCATCATCAAAGTGTGAAGACAATGCATTATGCATATAAGAAGTAACGAAGATAATGATATGCATAATGACAAATGGACATCTGTAAACTGACTTCATGCGGGATTTATCATCGCATCACAGGATAGCCAATAAAGTAGCAGATGACCATCAGGTTTAAGTGTTACAACTCAGAGAACCAAATGTATCAAAAGACAAGAGTTGTAAGACTTGGCAAAAAATAATGCAGCAAAATAATGCAACCATCCATAAGGACCCTCTTGAAGACTATCTACTCATATGCTTCTCCCCCTTTTGTCAGTAATGACCAAAAAGGTTTGAAGACATAGAGCGTCTACTCGTTCCCAGAAGGAGCAGGGTCGATGTTGGAGTTTGGTGGTGCAGACGGGCCTGGTGCAGTGTCGATTCGCGCTGAAGTGGTTGTTGGTGATGTAGCATCGTCTTCATCATCGATGACTCTGGCATTGATAGTAGCTGCCGAAGAGGAGTACTGAGAATCTTTGAGTGAAGGAGTCCGACATAAGACAACATTCCTGGGAGGAGTGGAATCAAACTTGAATCTCCGTGTGAAGCCATCTTGCTGAAGATCATCTTCAGTACTGAGGAGTGTCAGACTCTTCCACGAATGCCGACAGGTTTCATGAGTGACAAATGCATTCTTGGTGGCGAGATTGCGAATGCGATTAACATCCATCAAGAGACTCTGCATCTGACGCTTCAACCAGTAATGATGCTTATCATGTTTCTGATGCAAGGCCATGAGAAGCTCTCGGTCACTGAGCACACGTGATCTCTTCCGAGGCCTTGGAGCAATAGTGCTTTCAGTGGCTTCAGTACGGGCACGACGAGGTGCACGTGTATTTCCAGCCAAAGGATAAACATGAGTGGTAGCATGAACTCCTTCAACATGTTGAGAGAAACTTTGACGATCGACATTATGAAGATAAATTGCCTCCTTGGCAGGCTCTAGGTATATGGCTTCGACAGAAATATCAACCTCTAGCAAGAATATGAGATGGTTGCGCACAGAGGGCTAATAGTTAACAGCAGAGTGAATCTTGATAAGACGCATTACCCATGGAGCATAGAATTTCAGACCAAATATATCTGAGCCAGATGCGCCGAATTGGCGAATGAAGAAATCCTGAGCATTGAAGCTGATGCCATTGAGAATATAGAAGACCAATGTCTTCATTGAGCCTTCAAGCTTTGCCAAAGAGGAATGTCCTTTGATGGGCCATAGAGTTCGCCTGATAATGTGATAAATGGTGTGGGGCAGATACTCTAGGTCTTCAACAATGAATTCCTTAGGATATTCAGCATCTTGTGGCAGAGGCTTCATCATACTCAGCATTTGGCTCATGTTGGGCTCAGGGTTCTGGAATATGCTTTCCAAGGCATTTCGGTGAAGCTGACAACCGGGTTCATATAGTTCACCTGGAGTGGGCAGGACAGTAAGCTCAATGAGATCAAGAGCTTTGGCTTCATGGTGCACATTGCCTGTCATCCACTCAAGGACCCAAGTTTTGATGTCCTTGTTGTAGCCGCGGATGTGAAGTGTAGCATAGAATTGTAATAGAAGCTCTTGATTCCAATTTTCCTTGTCGGTCACGAACTACAGAAGGCCAGCATCTCTGAAGCAGTCTAGGGCTTCTTCCAAATAGGGCAGTCCAGCAATGGCTTCGCAGTCAAGACGCATATGAGGAAAAATGCGCCCTTGATTGAATAAGACACAAGAATAATAACTGCGCTGCTGATAGCTCCAGAACCGATCAGATGAAATTCTGGGCTTTGAATATGGGTTCTTGGCTCTATCAAAGAAAGTGTTGTGTTCAATGAAGCCATTTGCGTTGAATGATCCTGGCACAGATGCAGTACCTGGAAACCTTGGCATCCTTGGTTTTGGCTTCTGAACCTGAGGCCTGTGCTCCACATGATAATCAAATTAAGGTCCGGGAGCAGGCGGAGGAACCAGAATGGGCCATCTGACAGTGACGAGCTCGCCTTGATAAAATGCTTGCTCAATGGTGTGTGTCCTTGGAGGCGGTACAGGGGCAGTGGCATTGACAAGGGCTTCAGGCTGTACATTGGTGGCAGGTGCGTCATTGGCTTCAGACACTATGTTCACTGTAGGCGCCACAGTAGCTTTAGCCATGACAACATCATTGGCTTTAGTAGTGTTGTTGGTGGCCGCGTTGGTATTTTCAACATCCACTTGAGTAGCTAAAGGGTCGGGCACAAACACGTTCTCCTCGAGAACATTTTCTTGATTGGTGGGGGGTGTGACAACACACTCTTCTTCTTCACGGGGTTCTTGATTTTCATCAGCTGATGCAACCGGTATGTCTTCAGCAGCTTTGGCTTCAGACTCAGAGACATTCATAGTAGGAGTGGCTTCAGGAAACACTTGTCGTGCTACTGAGTTGGGTTGCACTTCTCCTGTTGGATTGCTCGACATGGTAACTTGTGGCCTTGTTCCTTTGCGAAGCCTACGGAATGCAGGCGTCGCTTTTGGAGTGGGAGTTGGATGGACCACATAGTCGTCATCATCAGGTACCGGATTGGTGACTTGAGGTGGGGGAGTACTTGGTGAGCTCTGACTTGGAGTTTCTGGTTGGGGGCGATTAGCCCATGATGCATCCTGGGCAATTGGCGTCAAGGGACGACCAATGCTGATGATTTCGCTGTTCGTGAGAACAGGCGATGATACCATATGGTGCTCGATCTGAGGAAGAACTTTATCATCTATTACATTGTCCTAGGGACGAATGTCTTCAGCTGCGGTGGGGTCAACAACTGGAACTTCTTCAGCTTTAGGAGCCTCTATGGAAGCAGGCTTGTAAACAACTAACTGACACTCTTGGTGTGTGTGTGTGGGGGGGGGGGATGCAGGACGAGCAACTGATAGGGGCTCGACAAGAAGGGGCTCTGAAGGAGCAACCCGATTCTTCTTCGAAGACTTTGTCTTCCGCTTCTTGGTCAGTGGAGCATCATCAGAAGCATTCTTCTTCTTGCATTTTCTGGCTTCGGCCTCGGCTACCCTTGTCTTCTTCAGTTCTGAAGCCACTGTCGGGCCTTAGACTTCGAGCCTGTCATGCTGGCAGGGAAGACAATGCGAGGTGCTTCTTGTCTTAATGCCTCAGCTTGAGTCACAATAGGCTTCTTCCTTTTGGCAGCCATCTTGGGATCGATGCCCGGACGCCCAAGAGCCTTGCGCTTTTCAGCTTCATTGTGAGCCTGAACACACTTGGCAGCAAGGTGTTTCATCCGCTCTCTTGAACCTTTTGCTTCTTGAGGTTTCTTGTGAAACGCTTCCTTCAGTTCATGCAGCAACTTTTTGAAGTTCTGAACATCAGTGACATTGAGCTTGGCCATGTGCTTCTTGAACTAAGCCTTTTCACAGTCAATTTTGTTCTTGAGCTCAACTATCTTCTGAGCCAGAGCTAGCTCATTTTCAATGACACTGTGGAAAGCGACACTGATGCCAATGGGAAGTTGAAGATCATCAATGCTGAGATCCGGATTGGCAAACCATTCATCAATGAAGTTGTTGAGGATGTCCACATAAAAGAGGGGCAAATCATTGAAGATTTTCGCCTCTTGTTTGCTCTTTATCAGCAGCTCAAGAGCATCTTCACCAAGATCATCGTCATTTGACAGATCAATTGCTTCATTCTCGTTCCTCAGAATGGCAACTAGGGTTAGTGCTTGACCAGAACTCAGGATGGGCTTGTTCTTTTGCATAGACTTCTCGGCCTTCTTGGAGACACGAGAGAGGTTTTCAGATTGCATACTTGATGCAAGAGGGGCAGTTGCCAATGGCTTCACACGTGAAGCTTTTGGTGCAACAGAGGGTTTTGAAACTGTAGTTTCCTTCTGCTTCTGTGGCTTAGGAGGAGCTGGCGCTTCATCAGAATCCGCGTCATCAGCTGAGTGATCCACCTGAGCACCTTGGACTGCAATATGAGTGATGAGGCCTTCGAGGTTGTAGAAGGGGCCGATTCTGTTTTCATTGGCTTCACAGGTGCCATCATCCCGAGGAGCAAATGGACCGGGGTTGAAGTCAAGTCCAAATGCCTTCTTGTTCTTCACAGCAGAATCTTTGGCAAACTTGAAGTTGTGCTTGAATAGATTGTCTTCTCGACACCATAGCAGAGAAGATGGGTCAGCATTCTCTGGCTGTGGTCCGCGAACCATGCACGGATAGAAACCTTGATCAACAGCTTCAGATAGGGACTGGGGTTGAAGATTTTTGTATAATATATCTCCCCAGGGCTGCTTGATGGCATTCTTCTCAGCATACTCATCCGTGATAAATCTGTACTTGTACCACTCTTCAGCCCAATATCTTCGAATCCATTGGATTCGAGTTTTGCGTTCACCATAAGTTTCTTCAGGGTTTGTCTTGTACATTTCATGTAGATCTGGTGGCAAATCTTTGGATGTATTCCCACGGCTGTTTGCCGCCCTTTCTAGCTGACTTTTCAGTTGCCATGAAGCTTAAACTGAATGGCTTCAGAACTTGCAAAGGCTTCCGACGGCTGGTCAGACAAGAACTGGCTGCAGGAGAATTTATGTGACTCTGTAAGAATTCTGCAAATGAATGTAGACTATGAGAACCAAGGGATTCTCCCACAGACATGTACCTGTGACAGCATTAGAGGTGCGAGGGAAGGGGAAGAGGTCATATGCATTCTTAGAAGATTTTGGAGATAAATTAGTTTGAAGACATTGACCTCATAACATGAAGACATTCACTTATTTGTTGTGAGTTGGTTCCAGATTTATACGAATCCAATAATAGGTACAAGTGAGGAATCTAACTTGTAGTGAAGCATAAGTGAATAGACTAGGCAAAATATGAGATGCAGAACAGGGTAGATTCAACTTTGGAAGCATAGAAACAACTTTTGTAGAGAAGGATGAATCTATCATATCAAAAAGACAGTAAAAAGTAAGTTTTAATTACCACAGGAAGAACTGCTAGACAGAACGGAGTTGGAGGCCGAGCAGTTCAATCTCCAGTGCCCTAACTTGGCGACGGAAGACACCTATGGCGGCGGCGGAGAAGACGAGGTCCGCGGCCGGCGTGAGGACGACGTTGGTGAGGTCGCGACCGCTAAGCGCTTCGTCGCCGACGTCATCTCGAGCTAGCGGAGGCGCTAGGGTTTTGAGCGAGGTGCGTAGGTGGAAGAAGGATTTTGACCGTGATGTGATGTGTATTTATAAGGAAAGGGACATCACAGCACAATTACTCATGTGCCCCTGGCGGTTCATATCTGATGAACAAGTGGCAAACATGCAACGCATTGGAAGTTGTTCCATGTTCCCATGCATGCCTGGATTGTCGAATGGTTGTTCCAGCTTCTCCGGTTTTCAGGCAATAAGGATGCATCATTAAAATAGATTAAATGTTTGTCAGATTGACTTCAGCTGACAAGGTCTCAGTGAAGACAATCGACAAGTTTCAATAGAATGCATATGATTTGTACAGTTAGAGTTGAGGTAGAAGCATAGACAGGTTAGGGTCCGATCACATTCACTTAGATCAAACGATTCAAGAGTGAAGACATAGCTATAAGTGAATGCTGTAGAGGACAGAACACTAATATATATGTATATGTATATGAACCAAATCAACATTGTGAAGATAAAGCATGAATATAGTTTAATGTTGAAGACAATGCAAATTCGAAGACTTTGCAATTTTAGCGCCAGAGAGAAACACTTCAATAAGAATTTTGGTGGTGGCGTGACCCACTGTATAGGAAGTATTAGATCCAGACACGGCGCACAATTATTGTGGCGCTCCGAAGTCAAATTCCACATTAATGTATTCACAATCGGAAGGTAAGTCTTCATTAATTGAAGATATACATTACTTCGTGTGTTGCACATCTAAGTCGTCAACATGCATAAGCGTTAGGCTGTGTGTACATTCACAGGACATTCGAGGATTCTAGGATATTTAGCTCACACCGCAACTTGCAAAATATTTTCTCATCCAAGGGCTTAGTGAAGATATCAGCCAATTGCTCTTGAGTGTTGACGTGAATGATATCAATGTCTTCCTTGTTGACATGATCTCTGAGAAAGTGATGACAAATCTGAATGTGCTTTGTCTTTGAGTGCTGAACTGGATTATTGGAAAGCTTGATGGCGCTTTCATTGTCACAGAAGAGTGGCACGTTCTTTGTGTTGATGCCATAATCCTTAAGAGTTTGCTTCATCCATAGAAGCTGAGCACAACATGATCGAGCAGCAATGTATTCAGATTCAGCAATGGAGAGTGACACACAGTTCTGCTTCTTTGAAGACCAACAGACAAGTGATCGACCGAGAAAATGACATGTTCTAGAGGTGGACTTGCGATCAACCTTGTCACCAGCATAATCAACATCAGAATACCCAATCAAATCAAATGTTAAGCCCTTTGGATACCATAATCCTATCGTTGGGGTGTAAGCCAAATATCGAAGAATTCGCTTCACCGCAAGGTGATGCGACTCCTTTGGTGCCGCTTGGAATCGGGCACACATGCAAACGCTAAGCATTATATCTGGCTTAGATGCACATAAGTAAAGTACGGAACCAATCATGGAGCGGTATACCTTTTGATCAAATTCTCTACCATTGTCGTCAGGACCTAGATGACTTTTGGTTGGCATTGGCGTCGTGTAACCTTTGCAGTCTTGCATTCCAAACTTCTTCAGGCATTCTTTGAGATATTTCTCTTGTGATATGAAGATGTTGTTTCTCTGCTGACGGGTTTGAAGACCAAGGAAGAACTTCAGCTCACCCATCATGGACATCTGATATTGTTCTTACATCGTGTGTCCAAACTCATCGCTGTATCTGTTGTCAATGCAGCCGAAGATAATGTCATCCACATAGATTTGACACACAAACAGTTCACCATCGTATGACTTCATGAAGAGTGTTGGATCTAGTGAACCGGGTTTGAAGCCTTTCTCTTCAAGAAGTCTTTGAGTGTGTCATACCAAGCGTGGGGAGCTTGTTTGAGGCCATATAGTGCCTTGTTGAGCCTGTACACCATATCAGGATGTTTTGGATCTTCAAAGCCAGGTGGTTGTGCAACATACACTTCTTCTTCAATCTTGCCATTGAGAAAGGCACTCTTCACATCCATTTGATACAGAAGAATATTGTGATGGTTGGCATATGCAAGCAGTATGCGAATGGCTTCAAGTCTTGCCACAGGAGCAAATGTTTCATCAAAGTCAATCCCTTCAACTTGAGTGTAGCCTTGAGCAACCAGACGAGCCTTGTTTTTGAAAACTTGACCATGTTCATCTTGTTTGTTGTGATAGATCCATTTGGTGCCAATGATATTATGCTTGCGAGGATCAGGACGCTTGACTAGTTCCTAGACATTGTTCAGCTCGAACTGATGAAGCTCTTCTTGCATGGATTGAATCCATTCAGGTTCCATGAAAGCTTCATCAACTTTCTTGGGTTTAGATATTGAGACAAATGCAAAGTGCCCACAGAAATTTGCCACTTGTGTTGCTCTTGAACGAGTGAGTGGACCAGGTGCATTGATGCTGTCAATGATCTTCTCAATCTATACTTCATTTGCAACACGGGGATGTACTGGACGAAGATTTTGCCCTTGCAGATCATTGTCTTCAGCTTCATCATTAACTTCAAGCTGAGCATTGTCGTTAGGTTGACTTGGTGTGATGATGAGTTCATCATCAGCCTGAGGTTCGGACGGTATGATCTCTCCAGTACCCATGAGCTTGATAGATTCACTAGGAGGAACTTCATCAGTTAGCAGCTCATATGATGTTTTCTTCAGAAGCTTGTGAAGATAAACTCGGTTGATGATGTGGCATGCAGTGTCAATGGCTTCAGGCCAGAACTTTCTTGGAGTCTTGTACTCATCTAGCATCGTCTGATCCATCTCGATGAGGGTTCTATTTTTGCGCTCCATGTTACCATTCTGCTGAGGTGTGTAGGGAGCAGAAAACTCATGAGTGATGCCAAGTGTATCAAGGTAAGTGTCGAGGCCGGTGTTCTTGAATTCCATGCCGTTATCACTTCTGATGTGCTTGATCTTGACACCGTAGTTTGTCATGGCATGATTGGCGAAGCGTCTGAAGACATCCTGCACTTCATTCTTATAGAGTATTATATGCACCCAGGTATATCTTGAGTAATCATCAACAATAATGAAACCATAGAGACAAGCAGTGGTAGTAAGAGTAGAGTAATGAGTAGGGCCGAATAAGTTCATATGAAGCAGCTCAAAGGGTTGAGATGTTGTCATGATTGTCTTCAAGGGATGGTTGGCCCTAGTCATCTTCCTAGCTTCACAGGCATCACACAGATGGTCTTTCTTGAACTTGATGCCTACGACATGCTTCTTCTTCGAGAGAGTGTACAAGTTCCTCATGCCCGCATGTCCTAGCCTCCAATGCCAAAGCCAGCACTCTGAAGCTTTTGCTAGAAGACATGTGGCAAGTTGTGGTCCTGCTGAGAAATCTACCATATACAGATCATATTTTCGATACCCTTCAAAGACTAGAGATTTGTCAGATTCCATAAGGACAGGCAACGATATTTTCCAAATATCACAATCATATTCAAATCACATAGCATTGATACAGACATTAAGTTGAAACCAAGGGATTCAACAAGCATCACTTTATCCATGTGCTGATCCTTTGAATTCATCAGAAGACTTCGATCACCAGTCATGTGGTTGGTGCAGCCACTATCCATAATCCATTCTGAAGCATGAGGTGTCATAGCTTACAATACAGTTTGGGGGATAGGCTTCACCAAGCGAGTTGTGAAGCATAAACATTTGACGAATAAGTGGAACATAGAAGTTCAGATCTTGGTTAGGATAGATAGTATGAGTGTCAAGGAATTTCGGCACGAAATACATAGTAAGACCATTTGGGCATTTTAGCTTGCGCCCCACAAGATGTTTAAGGTCCCTAGCATAAGCATCAGACGCCTTAGATTTCCGGCTAGAGACCCTTTCCCTGCAAAAGAGAGTTAAGTTTTCTTAACCACCCACATTTTCAGGGGTGGCTTAGAAGCAATGAGTCTAAGTGCAACATCTGAGAACTTCGGCTTTGAAGCCCTAGCAAATAGCCTTGCAGGAGGAGAATAATACTCATAGGAATAAGCAGAAAAGTTCTTAGATTTATGAACATAGCAGTTTGATGAAACACGCTCATATTCAAAGGTCTGAGTATGATTTCCCTGCAAAACATTGGCGCTAGGGTGACTCAGGTGAGTCCTCTGTTTGTATGAAGCCTTTGGACCATATGAAGCTTTTGGTCTGGGATTTGTCTTCTTCCCAGGTGGTGTCATAACGACATTCACGGGAAGACTCTCAAGACACCTTTTGGGCACCCAGATCTTCTTCAGAGTTGGTCCATTCCTGCAGTTAGTACCAATATACCTGGCAAACACTTCGCCATTCTGATTCCTGAATAGTTTATAGTTTGCATCAAAGGATTCATCAATGATAATTGGGTTAGCACTAGTGAAGCCAGATAAGGTAGATGGATCTACTGAAGGTCCCTTAGCAGCAACCCATGTGGTTTTGGGGTACTGCTCAGGCATCCAGTAAGAACCATCAACATTCATTTTCCTCTCGAACCCGACACCCTCTTTCCTAGGGTTTCGGTTCAGAATCTGCTTTATAAGGACATCACATAGTGTCTGATGCCCTTTGAGACTTTTTGTACATTCCTGTCTCAAGTAATGACTTCAACCTGGCATTCTCATCAGCAATAGTAGTGGTATCCTCAGATGAGGGGTTAGTTACCATATCAGCAGTTGAAGATATTGCAACAGTAGTAGCAGTTGAACATTCAGCAATGGATAGGGCTGGAATTCGAGCTGAGTCGAGCCAGCTCAGCTCGACTCGATAGAGCCCGTTCCGTTAACGAGCTTGCTTGACTCAACTCGTTACTATAACGAGCTCAAACCCAAGATTGACTCGACTCGTATAACTCGCGAGCTGGCTCGTTTAGCTTGTTAAGCTCGTTTAAGATATAAACATAAAGCCCTCAAATATGATAAAAGTGATTATGTATATATTAAACATATACATCACTAAACAATTGTAATTTTCTTGTAATGCATGAGTCTCCTAGGAGGCTAGGCCTTCAACTGCTCGGCCTTGGGTTGTGCGCCTGGGACGTAGGTTGTTTAGTGGTTGATCTTTCTTTGTATTTGGAGTGGATGATCTATTGTATCGGGCCTAACAAGTTACACGAGTACTCGTGAGATTGGCTCGTTTAACTTGGTCTACAAACAATCTTAAACTAAAGCTTGGCTCGACTCGTTATTCTTCGAGTTCGAGTCAATTCGAGCCAAGTCACGAGCTACTTGTTTAGCTCGCGAGCTTCGAGCTTTTTTTCTAGCCCTAGCAATGGAGATAGCATTCTCACGCTCAATACATTTTAGACATGGTGGTTCAAATCCTTCCTGAGTGGAACTGATCTGTTGAGTGCGGAGTGACTCATTTTCCTTTTGAAGATCATGAGCCGATCTCAATTTCTCAAGTTCCTGCTTCCTTTGAAGATAATCATATGAAAGCTTTTCATGAGAGGTTGAGAGCGATTCATGACGACTTTCAAGTTCCTCATACTTAACATGAATATTTTTGATGTCTTCAATTAAGGACTGAGATTGGGTCATTTTCGTGTCCAACAGGTCATCGCTTTTGTCTAATAGTTTTTGAATATGTTCCATGGCATTTTGTTGTTCAGTTGCAATTTTAGCAACTGTTTTGTAGCTAGGTTTACATTCACATTCTTAGTCATCTTCACTTGATGTTTGAAAGTAAGCATCGCGTGAGTTTACCTTGGCACCACGTGCCATGAAGTAGTAGGTGGGGGCAGAGTCATCCTCATCCTTGGCATCGGCGTTGGTGATGAGGTCATTGTCTTCAGTGTTGAAGATGGACTTGGCGACGTATGTAGAAGCTAGAGCCAGGCTTGCCACTCGAGAATCAGATACCTCCTCAGACTCCACCTCTGCCTCCTCAGATGCAGACTCCTCCTCTGAATCCATCTCCTTGCCAACAAAAGCACAAGCCTTGCCAGATGGACTCTTCTTGTGTGAAGAAGACTTTGACGAAGACTTGGAAGAAGACTTTGATGATTTCTTCTTCTTCTTGTCATCAGAATCATAGTCCTTGCTCTTCTTCTTCTTATTCTTCTTCTTCTTCTTCTTCTTCTTCTTCTTCTTTGTCTCGTTGTCCCACTGTGGACATTTAGAGATGTAGTGAGCAGGTTTCTTGCACTTGTGACAGGTTCTCTTCTTTTGATCACGAGAGGAAGCTTCATCATTCCTTGAGCTGGATCCTGAAGACTTTCTGAAGTCTTTATTCTTGGTGAACTTCTGGAACTTCTTCACGAGCATAGCAAGTTCCTTTCCAATGTCTTCAGGATCACCAGAACTGCAGTCAGATTCTTCTTCAGATGAGGAGACGATGTTTGCCTTCAAAGCGTGAGTGCGTCCATAGTTGGAACCATAGATATCTCTTTTCTCAGAAAGCTAGAACTCATGTGTGTTGAGCCTCTCAAGTATGTCAGACGGATCGACAGTCTTGAAGTCAGGGCGCTCTTGAATCATCAGGGCCAGGGTGTCAAATGAGCCGTCGAGAGATCTCAGTAGTGTCTTGACGATTTCATGCTTGGTGATCTCAGTGGCGCTGAGTGCATGAAGCTCATTGGTGATGTCAGTGAGGCGATCAAATATGGCTGGACATTCTCATTGTCATTTCTCTTGAAGCGGTTGAAGAGATTGCGAAGAACACTGATTCTTGAATCTCTCTGTGTTGAGACGCCTTCATTGACCTTGGAGAGCCAGTCTCAGACCAGCTTTGACATTTCCAGAGCACTCACACGACCATAATCCCCTTTGGTCAGATGACCACAGATGATGTTCTTGGCAGTTGAGTCCAGTTGCACGAACTTCTTGACATCAGCAGGAGTGACACCTTCACCAGTCTTGGGAACGCTGTTCTTGACGAGATACCAGAGATCGACATCAATGGCTTTAAGATGCATGCGCATCTTATTCTTCCAGTAGGGGTAATCAGTGTCATCGAAGACAGGGCACGCAGCGGAGACTTTGATTATCTCTGCATTCAACATAACTAAACTCTAGGTGGTTAAACCGAATCACACAGAACAAGGGAGCACCAGGCTCTGGTACCAATTGAAAGTGCTATTATTCGACTGGAGGGGGGGTGAATATGTGATTTTTATGAAAGTCTTCAAAACATGGATGTTTCGAAGACAAACGATAGAAAAGAACCTATTGATATGTAGCGGGAGGTAGACTACACTAGACAAGCCATAGTCAAGTAAGCAATGAAGTGAAAGCACAAAGACTATAAGCAGCTAGGTAGATTGGATGAGGATGGAAGATGGTATGAAGCCAAACAAACAATTCTCTTCACTCAGTGAAGTCAAACAGATAAGGAAAGTAGGAAAAGACTTCACGAAGACAAACTATAAGTAAAGCAAGAGAGGTAGGATAGAACCAGTTGCTCGGAGAGGACAAGGGATTTGTTCGACCAGTTCCAGTTGCTGTGAACACTGTATGTCTGGTTTGGGCGGCCGAGATTTAACTCAGAAGACCGCGTCTTCAACTTATTCCCCTTGAGCTAAGAACACTTAGTCCTCGCCCAATCACCCTGGTAAGTCTTCAAGGGAGACTTCTAAACCTTCACAAACTTCGTTCACCGGCAATCCACAATGACTCTTGGATGCTCAGAACGCGACGCCTAACCGGCTGGAGGATTCACAGTCCTCAAGTGTAATAAGTCTTCAGATCACGCGGACAGAAAGACTTCAGTGATGCCTAACACTCTTTGGCTCTGGGTGTTTTGAGCTTTGTCCTTGCAAGGATTCTCTCTCTCAAAGGGTTCGGAGGTGGGTTGCTCTCAAACGACAAAAGCCGTGTACTAACTCTGAGCAGCCACCATATAGTGTAGGGGGTGGGCTATTTATAGCCAGAAGGCAACCCGGCTTGAATTGTCCAAAATGACCCTGGGTCACTAAGGAACTAACAAGTGTCCAATGATCAGATTTCGAACACACGCGGCAGCTTGACTTGGGCTACAAGTAAAGCTCACTCATCCAGCTCTGGATAAGATTTGCTCTCATTGTCATCGCTCAAAGACATAGGATTTTGGTTGAGAATCACATCAGTCACTCTGACTTTGTTCAGTTGGACCCCACTTAACAGTATGATGGTTCCTATGACTCAACATAGAAGAAAAGAAAACTACGAAACAACTATGTCTTCGCACTCCATAGTCTTCACGCGATGTCTTCTCATGTCATAGTCTTCAATGTGAATGTCTTCACAGACCACCATTGTCTTCAATGTCTTCACACATTTTTAGGGGTCATCTCTGGTAGGTAAACCGAATCAATATGGGCCTACTACCTGTGTTATCCTACAATTCTCACAAACACATTAGCCCCTCAACCAAGTTTGTCATCAAAACTCCAAAACCAACTAGGGGTGGCACTAGATGCTCTTACAAAGATGAAGGCCACCCAGGGGGCACTGATACTTCTCCAACGTATCTATAATTTTTGATTGTTCCATGCTATTATATTAGTTGTTTTGGATGTTTATGGGCTTTACTTTACACTTTTATATCATTTTTGGGACTAACCTACTAACCGGAGGCCCAACCCGAATTGCTGTTTTTTTGTGCCTATTTTAGTGTTTCGAAGAAAAGGAATATCAAACGGAGTCCAAACAGGACGAAACCTTCGGGAGCGATCTTTTTGGAACAAATGCCAACCTGGAGACTTGGAGTGGATGTCAAGCAACAAGTGAGGCGGCCACGAGGGTGCCCAGTGCACCCCCTGGGGGTGGGGGCGCCCCCCACCCTTGTGGGTCCCTCGAGCATCCACCGACATACTTCTTCCTCCTATATATACAACAGTACCCTGAAACCATCAGAAGCGACCACAAAAACCTAATTCCACCGCCGCAGCCTTCTGTATCCGCGAGATCCCATCTTGGAGCCGTCGCCGGTGCTCCGTCGGAGGGGGAATCCACCCCGGAGGGCCTCTACATCATCCCGTAGGCCTCTCCGATGAGTTGTGAGTAGTTTACCACAGACCTTCGGGTCCATAGTTATTAGCTAGATGGCTTCTTCTCTCTCTTTGAATCTCAATAAAAAGTTCTCCTTGATCGTCTTGGAGATCTATTCGATGTAACTCTTTTTGCGGTGTGTTTGTCAAGATCCAATGAATTGTGGGTTTATGATCAAGTTTATCTATGCGAAATATTTGAATCCCCTCTGAATTCTTTTCTCTGTGATCAATTTATCTTTGCAAGTCTCTTCGAATTATTAGTTTGGTTTGGCCTACTAGATTGATCTTTCTTGCAATGGGAGAAGTGCTTAGCTTTGGGTTCAATCTTGCGGTGTCCTTTCCCACTGACAACAGGGGTAGCAAGGCACGTATTGTATTGTTGCCATCGAGGATAAATAGATGGGGTTTATATCATATTGCATGAGTTTATCCCTCTACATCATGTCATCTTGCTTAATGCATTACTCTGTTCTTATGAACTTAATACTCTAGGTGCAGGCATGAGTCGGTCGATGTGTGGAGTAATATTAGTAGATGCAGACAGGGGTCGATCTACTTGTCACGGACGTGATGCCTATATACATGATCATGCCTAGATAATCTCATAACTGTGCACTTTTCTATCAATTGCTCGATAGTAATTTGTTCACCCACCGTATTACTTATGCTATCTTGAGAGAAGCCACTAGTGAAACCTATGGCCCCCGGGTCTATCTTTTATTATATAAGTTTTCAATCTACTTTTATTTGCATCTTTTACTTTCTAATCTATATCATAAAAATACCAAAAATATTTATCTTATCATATTATCTCTATCAGATCTTACTTTCGCAAGTGGCCGTGAAGGGATTGACAATCCCTTTATCGCGTTGGTTGCGAGGTTCTTGTTTGTTTGTGTAGGTGCGTGGGACTTTTGAGGAGCCTCCTGCTGGATTGATACCTTGGTTCTCAAAAACTGAGGGAAATACTTATGCTACTGTGCTGCATCACCCTTTCCTCTTCAAGTAAAACCAACGAAAGCTCAAGACGTAGCAAGAAGGACTTCTGGCGCCGTTCCGGGGAGGTCTTCGCTCAAGTCAAGACATACCAAGTACCCATGAAAAACTCATCTCCCTCGCATTACATTATTTGCCATTTGCCTCTCGTTTTCATCTCCCCCACTTCACCCTTGCCCTTTTATTCGCCCTCTCTTTACCTTTCTCCTCTCTCTTTCGCTTGCCTTTTTGTGTGCTCGTGTGTTAGACCGTTTATTTTGTCGTTATGGGTAGTCCTCCTATTGTTATTAATACTCCCGATCATGAAGTTCTCAATTTTAAACAAAGGGAGGGAGAAAATTTAAAAGATGCTTGTCATAGAATTTGCAATGCTTAAAATAGATCTACTAGGAAGCAATCTACTTCCGTTCTTCTTCGCAATTTTTATGTAGGCATTACCCCTTGGAATAGATGTATCCTTGATGCCATTACCGGAGAGAATTTCTTGAGTAGCCACACTTTTGATGCTTATAACGCTATGTTAGATTTGTTTGGTCAACCACCTCTCTTGGTTAATGGAACTATCTTAACTCTAGAACATGTGAGGCAAAGGCTTGAAATTATTGAAAATAAAGTTGGCACTGTTGAGTTAATTGGATAAAAAGATCCATAATCAAATCACCCAGTTTGGATCTAGGGTTGGACTACTCTGAAAAGTTTTAGGGATAAAGAACCTATAGTTAATGAAAAAATAGATCAAAATTCTTCAAGAATCGGTAAACTTGAGGACATTATCACCAACTTAGGGGCTGCCTTTTCATCCGTAAAAGATACTTCCACTCCACCTACTAAAATTTCCAAATTTATGTATGTTCCTAAAAATAAGGGTGAATCTTCTAGTAAGGAAAACACGGACCTCAAATCAATAAGTGTTCACCCCAATTGTCTCTCTATCATAAAGGGACCTTTTACATCAAATGAATTTCTTGATTTCTTGCCTAGGAGTTTAATCATTGCTAAAAATAATGAAACTCCTAAAAATTATAAGTGCTCTGTTGAAGAATCAAATGCCAAAGATGGCAACACTTAGATCTATCCTCGCTTTTATGCCTAGCTAGGGACGTTAAACGATAGCGCTTGTTGGGAGGCAACCCAATTTTATTTTTGTTTCTTGATTTTTGCTTCTGTTTAGTAATAAATATTTCATCTAGCTTCTGTTTAGATGTGTTTTAATGTTTTAATTAGTGTTTGTGCCAAGTAAAACCTATAGGATAACCTATGGTAATAGTTAATTTGATTCTGCTAAAAAACAGAAACTTTGTGCTCACGAGAAAAAAAATTGAATAAATCACAGAAGCATGATTTTGTGTTGATTCTTTTTTCTGTAGACCAATAGACAAATTTCCTAGGACTTCCTATTTTTGTAGGAGTTTTAGAGTTCCAGAAGTATTCGAAAGTTATAGATTGCTACAGACCGTTCTGTTTTTGACAGATTCTGTTTTTCGTGTGTTGTTTGCTTATTTTGATGCATCTATTGTTAGTATCGGGGGGGGGGGGGGTATGAACCATAGATAAGTTGTAATACAGTAGGTTTAACACCAATATAAGTTCATTACAGTACCTTATGTGGTGGTTTTTCTTTCTTGCACTAACGGAGCTTATCAGATTTCCTGTTGAGTTTTGTGTTGTGAAGTTTTCAAGTTTTGGGTAAAGCTTTGATGGACTATGGAATAAGGAGTGGCAAGAGCCTAAGCTTGGGGATTCCCTTGGCACCCCAAGATATTCAAGGATAACCAAAAGCCTAAGCTTGGGAAGGCGTCCCCTCTTTCCTCTTTGTCTATCGGTAACTTTACTTGGAGCTATATTTTTATTCGCCACATGATATGTGTTTTGCTTGGAGCGTCTTGTATGATATGAGTCCTTGCTTTTTAGTTTACCACAATCATCCTTGCTGTACACACCTTTTGGGAGAGAAATACATGATTTGTAATTTATTAGAATACTATATGTGCTTCACTTATATCTTTTGAGTTAGATAGTTTTGCTCTAGTGCTTCATTTATACTTTCTAGAGCACGGTGGTGGCTTTATTTTGAAGGAATTGTTGAACTCTCATGATTCACTTACATTATTTTAGGAGTCTTCTAGAACAACTTGATATTTGCTATGGTTATAAAATTGGTCTTAGAATGATGGGCATCCAAGTTGGGTATAATAAAAACTATCATAGGAAGTGAATTGGATGCTATGATCAATGTGATGCTTGATAATTGTTTTGAGATATAGAGGTGGTGATATTAGAGTCATGCTAGTTGGGTAATTATGAATTTAAAGAATACTTGTCTTGAAGTTTGTGATTCCCGTAGCATGCACGTATGGTGAACCGCTTTGTGATGAAGTTGGAGCACAACTTTATTTATTGATTGTCTTCCTTATGAGTGGCGGTCGGGGACGAGCGATGGTCTTTTCCTACCAATCTATCCCCCTAGGAGCATGCGCGTAGTACTTTGTTTTCAATGGCTTGTAGATTTTTGTAATAAGTATATGAGTTCTTTATGACTAATGTTGAGTCCATTGATTATACGCACTTTCACCTTCCACCATTGCTAGCCTCTCTTGTGCCGCACAACTTTCGCCAGTACCATAAACCCACCATATACCTTCCTCAAAACAGCCACCATACCTACCTATTATGGCATTTCCATAGACATTCTGAGATATATTGCCATGCAGCTTTCCATCGTTCCGTTTATTATGACACGCTCCATCATTGTCATATTGCTCATTGCATGATCATGTAGTTCACATCGTATTTGTGGCAAGGCCACCTTCATAATTTTTCATACATGTCACTCTTGATTCATTGCATATCCTGGTATACCGCCGGAGGCATTCATATAGAGTCATATTTTGTTCTAAGTATCGAGTTGTAATCTTGAGTTGTAAGTAAATAAAAGTGTGATGATCTCCATTATTAGAGCATTGTCCCAAGTGAGGAAAGGATGACAGAGACTATGATTTGCCCACAAGTCGGGATGAGGCTTCGGACTTTATAGAAGAAGGCCAAAAAATAGAAAGGGCAAAAAAATGAGAGAAAAAGAGAGAAGGACAATGCTACTATCCTTTTACCACACTTGTGCTTCAAAGTAGCACCATGATCTTCATGATAGAGAGTCTCCTATGTTGTCACTTTCATATACTAGTGGGAATTCTTCATTATAGAACTTGCCTTGTATATTCCAATGATGCGCTTCCTCAAAATGCCCTAGGTCTTCATGAGCAAGCAAGTTGGATGCACACCCACTTAGTTTCTTTTGTTGAGCTTTCATACATTTATAGCTCTAGTGCATCCGTTGCATGGCAATCCCTACTCACTCACATTGATATCTATTAATGGGCATCTCCTTAGCCCGTTGATACGTCTAGTTGATGTGAGACTATCTTCTCATTTATTGTCTTCTCCACAACCATCATTCTATTCCACATATAGTGATATGTCCATGGCTCACGCTCATGAATTGCGTGAAAGTTGAAAAAGTTTGAGATTACTAAAGTATGAAACAAATGCTTGGTTTGTCATCGGGGTTGTGCATGATTAAATACTTTGTGTGATGAAGGCAGAGCATAGCCATACTATATGATTTTGTAGGGATAACTTTCTTTAGCCATGCTATTTTGAGAAGACATGATTGCTTTATTAGTATGCTTGAAGTATTACTATTTCTTATGTCAATATGAACTTTAATTTTGAATCATTTGGATCTGAACATTCATGCCACAATAAAGAAAATTACATTGAGAATTATGCTAGGTAGCATTCCACATCAAAAATTCTATTTTTATCATTTACCTACTCGAGGATAAGCAGGAATTAAGTTTGGGGATGCTTGATACGCCTCCAACGTTCTATAATTTTTGATTGTTCCATGCTATTATATTACCTGTTTTGGATGTTTATGGGCTTTAATTTACACTTTTATATCATTTTTGGGACTAACCTATTAACCTGAGGCCCAGCCCGAATTGCTGTTTTTTTGCCTATTTCAGTGTTTTGAAGAAAAGGAATATCAAACGGAGTCCAAACGTGATGAAACCTTCGGGAGAAATCTTTTTGGAACAAATGCCAACCTGGAGACTTGGAGTGGACATCAAGCAACAAGCGAGGCGGCCACGAGGGTGTTCGGCGTGCCACCTGGGGGTGGGCACGTCCCCACCCTCGTGGGCCCCTCGAGAGTCCACCGACGTACTTCTTCCTCCTATATATACACCCGTACCCTGAAACCATCAGAAGCGACCAGAAAAACCTAATTCCACAGCTGCAACCTTCTGTATCCGCGAGATCCCATCTTGGAGCCGTCGCTGGTGCTCCGCCGAAGGGGGAATCCACCATGGGGGCCTCTACATCATCCCCAAGGCCTCTCCGATGAGTTGTGAGTAGTTTACTACAGACCTTCGGGTCCATAGTTATTAGCTAGATGGCTTCTTCTCTCTCTTTGAATCTCAATACAAAGTTCTCCTTGATCTTCTTGGAGATCTATTCGATGTAACTCTTTTTGCGGTGTGTTTGTCGAGATCCGATGAATTGTGGGTTTATGATCAAGTTTATCTATGAGAAATATTTGAATCTCCTATGAATTCTTTTATATGTGATTAAGTTATCTTTGCAAGTCTCGTCGAATTATCAGTTTGGTTTGGCCTACTAGATTGATCTTTCTTGCAATGGGAGAAGTGCTTAGCTTTGGGTTCAATCTTGCAGTGTCCTTTCCCAGTGACAGTAGGGGCAGCAAGGCACGTATTGTATTGTTGCCATTGAGGATGAAAAAGACGGGGTTTATATCATATTGCATGAGTTTATCCCTCTACATCATGTCATCTTGCTTAATGCATTACTCTGTTCTTATGAACTTAATACTCTAGATGCAGGCAGGAGTCGGTCGATGTGTGGAGTAATAGTAGTAGATGCAGGCAGGAGTCGATCTACTTGTCACAGACGTGATGCCTATATACATGATCATGCATAGATAATCTCATAACTATGCACTTTTCTATCAATTGCTCGACAGTAATTTGTTCACCCATCGTAATACTTATGCTATATTGAGAGAAGCCACTAGTGAAACCTATGGCCCCCGGGTCTATCTTTTATTATATAAGTTTTCAATCTACTTTTATTTGCATCTTTTAATTTCCAATCTATATCATAAAAATACCAAAAATATTTATCTTATCATATTATCTCTATTAGATCTCACTTTCGCAAGTGGCCGTGAAGGGATTGACAATCCCTTTATCGCGTTGGTTGCGAGGTTCTTATTTGTTTGTGTAGGTGTGTGGAACTTTTGAGGAGCCTCCTACTGGATTGATACCTTGGTTCTCGAAAAATGAGGGAAATACTTACGCTACTGTGCTGCATCACCCTTTCATCTTCAAGGAAAACCAATGCAAGCTCAAGATGTAGCAGGCATCCCCCTGCCAACAATGACAAGAGAAATGATCCCTGATGCATCCCTGCCTGGGAGGCCGAGTCGCGAGGAGGGGGAGTAGGGGGGCCGGCACTAGGGCACCCTTGCGGTGTCACGACAGCTGGAGTGGGCCCTACGCCTTGCGTAGGATCAGGGCGCTGGGGGCTGTGCGCAAGCGTCAAGATGGAATCCTTGGGGACGCCTGCCTGCTGAGGTTTCGCCTTCCTAGAAACCCTGCAAGACCCCGGCCGTGAGAAAACGCGGCGTGCAAGGTAACCAAGAGCAAAGGTAGTTACTCGTTGACAACCACATATCTCCTCGGCTTCAGCGGCCGGCAGGTGCCATCGTCATGGCATGGGGACCTCTACTCTTCAAGAGCGAATCAAGGCACAGGCGGGGCCGACCAGACCCTGATGGGCATCCCTCAGGAGGAGGAGCACCCAGCGGGACCTTCTGGCTCACGGCTCCGGAGCCATTGGTGGGCTCCCTGCTGTCAGCAGCCGCTCTGGAGCCGCCACCCTGGGCGTCAGAGGCCTCTACCTCCGGAGCTTGGGGTTGCATCGGTTCTGTGGCAGCTCCTTCTAGGGCGCCGGAAGCCTCAGCCTCCCGAGCCACCAACGGGGCCGGGACTCCGGAGGGGCTCTCAGCAGCTGATGAAGATGCGCGCCCCCTACCTCCACACTCGGGGCGCACGCGGCAGGGTCGATCAGGAGAGGAGCCACGAAGACGGGGTTCTCGCAGGGCCCCTCAAGGCCCTCAGGATGCAACCCCCACTCGTCGAATAGAGGCATCTGCTCGGTGAAGGCAGCCTTGTTCGAGCACAAATAGAGAAGGCAGCCACCCCCCGAAAGGTTGGCAGGCTCGAACTCGCCGGTCAGAAGCTTGAGCACCATGCCCAAGGTGTCAGCAGCAAGCGACGGCCTCTGCAGTCTCATTGGATCTCCGACGCCTACGAAGTCCCACATCGGGCAAGAATGGCGCTGGAGGGAAGCAATGCGCTGCTTCACGAATTCCTTCACCACCATTGGCGCCATCACCTCCAGTTCCTGAAGCCTCACCAGTCTCTTCTAGACGAAAGCAAGACGCTGGTCGGAGAGCTTCTCATGGCACCAGCCGGAGCTAGGCAAGGCCGGCGCCCCAGGAATCAAGAGCAGGGGATGAACATGCGGGCATCCATAAGAAGCCACTGCTTTCGGAATCCCTTCGCAGCAGGCTATAGCTCGAAATCAATCCCTAAACCAGCGGTCGCAGCCACGGCTTCAAAGGTCACGCACCCAGAGCATTGGCAGGCGTCGACCAACCAAAGCAAGAAGAAATGGCAAAACAAGGCCACGGAAAGAATGATGCCTACCATGGCCTCGCAGAGGAAGGCGAAGACGGCGAGGGGGATGATATGTCTCCAAAATATCTATAATTTTTTATTGTCCCATGCTATTATATTATCTGTTTTGGATGTTTAATGAGCTTTATTATACACTTTTATACTATTTTGGGACTAACCTATTAACCGGAGGCCCAATCCAAATTGCTATTTTTTTGCCTTTTTCAGTGTTTCGCAGAAAAAGAATATCAAACGAAGTCCAAACAGAATGAAACCTTCGGGAGAGTCGTTTTTGGAACAAACGCAATCCAGGAGACTTGGAGTGGATGTCAAGGAAGCAACGAGGCGGCCACGAGGCAGGGAGGTGCGCCTAGGGGGGTAGGCGCGCCACTGACCCTCGTGGGCCCCTCGTGGCTCCCCTGACCGACTTCTTTCGCCTATATATATACTCAAATACCCTGAAAACATCCGAGAGCACTACGAAACCCTATTTCCACCGCCGCAACCTTCTGTACCCGTGAGATCCGATCTTGGGGCCTTTTCCGGTGCTCCGCCGGAGGGGGAATCGATCACAGAGGGCTTCTACATCAACACCATAGCCTCTCCGATGATGTCTGAGTAGTTTACCTCAGACCTTCGGGTCCATAGTTATTAGCTAGATGGGTTCTTCTCTCTCTTTGGATCTCAATACAAAGTTCTCCTCGATCTTCTTGGAGATCTATTCGATGTAATTCTTTTTGCGGTGTGTTTGTCGAGATCCGATGAATTGTGTGTTTATGATCAAGATTATGTATGAACAATATTTGAATCTCCTCTAAATTCTTTTATGTATGATTTGTTATCTTTGCAAGTCTCTTTGAATTATCAGTTTGGCTTGGCCTACTAGATTGATCTTTCTTGCAATGGGAGAAGTGCTTAGCTTTGGGTTCAATCTTGCGGTGTCCTTTCCCAGTGACAGCAGGGGCAGCAAGGCACGTATTGTATTGTTGCCATCGAGGATAAAGAGATGGGGTTTATATCATATTGCTTGAGTTTATCCCTCTACATCATGTCATCTTGCCTAATGCGTTACTCTGTTCTTATGAACTTAATACTCCAGATGCATGCTGGATAGCGGTCGATGTGTGGAGTAATAGTAGTAGATGCAGAATCGTTTCGATCTACTTGTCGCGGATGTGATGCCTATATACATGATCATGCCTAGATATTCTCATAACTATGCACTTTTCTATCAATTGCTCGACAATAATTTGTTTACCCACCGTAATACTTATGCTATCTTGAGAGGAGCCACTAGTGAAACCTATGGCCCCTGGGTCTATTTTCCATCATATAAGTTTCTGATCTATTTTATTTTGCAATCTTTACTTCCAATCTATATCATAAAAATACCAAAAATATTTATCTTATTATCTCTATCAGATCTCACTTTTGCAAGTGGCTGTGAAGGGATTGACAACCCCTTTATCGTGTTGGTGGCAAGGTTCTTATTTGTTTGTGCAGGTACTAGGGATTTGAGTGTAGCCTCCTACTGGATTGATACCTTGGTTCTCAAAAACTGAGGGAAATACTTACACTACCTTGCCGCATCACCCTTTCCTCTTCAAGGGAAAACCAACACATGCTCAAGAGGTAGCAAGAAGGATTTCTGGCGCCGTTGCCGGGAGTCTACGCACAAGTCAAGACATACCAAGTACCCATCACAAACTCTTATCCCTCGCATTACATTATTTGCCATTTGCCTCTCGTTTTCCTCTCCCCCACTTCACCCTTGCCATTTTATTCACCCTCTTTTTCCCGTCCGCCTCTTTTTCGCTTGCTTCTTGTGTGCCTATTTTCCCTGATGGCCTTGCCTAAAAACGTTGATCCTCAGCCTAGAAGGTTGGAAGAAATCGAAAACAACGTTAGAAGCCTTATGACTTTACAATTTGAGCATAATAATTTCTTTAGAAACGAACTTAAAGAACAAAAAAGCTTTATGGATTACATGAATAAAGAGCTTGATGATATGTCTAAGGAATTTTATGGTTTGAAGTCTCAGTTTGCTCGTCTTGAAAACTTAATAGCCCAAATTTCAGATAAGCAGGCCACCTTAGTTAATAAGATGGCCGCTAAACCAGAAGGGTTAGAAGGAAATAATGATGAAGATCTAAAAGTGATTGATGTGTCTCCTATTAAATCTTTGTTTTGCAATATTAATCTTGATAATGATAGGACTAGAGTTGAGTCAACTTTAGTTAAGAGGCGTCCCAATGATTCAGAGTTTTTAGACCTTGATACAAAAATTGGTAAAAGTGGGATTGAAGAGGTCAAAACTTTACATAGAAATGAACCCACTATTTTGGATTTCAAGGAATTTAATTATGATAATTGTTCTTTAATAGATTGTATTTCCTTGTTGCAATCCGTGTTAAATTCTCCCCATGCTTATAGTCAAAATAAAGCTTTTACTAAACATATCGTTGATGCTTTAATGCAATCTTATGAAGAAAAACTTGAATTAGAAGTTTCTATCCCTAGAAAACTTTATGATGAGTGGGAACCTACTACTAAAATTAAAATTAAAGATCATGAATGCTATGCTTTGTGTGATTTGGGTGCTAGTGTTTCCATGATTCCAAAAACTTTGTGTGATGTGTTAGGTTTCCGTGAATTTGATGATTGCTCTTTAAACTTGCACCTTGCGGATTCCACCATTAAGAAACCTATGGGATGGATTAATTATGTTCTTATTGTTGCAAATAGGAATTATGTGCCCGTAGATTTTATTGTTCTTGATATAGATTTCAATCCTTCATGTTCTATTATTCTTGGTAGACCTTTCCTTAGAACGATTGGTGCAGTTATTGATATGAAAGAAGGAAATATTAGATTCCAATTTTCCTTAAGGAAAGACATGGAACACTTTCATAGGAATAAAATCCAATTACCTTATGAATCTATTATGAGAGCCACCTATGAATTGAATACCAAAGATGGCAATACCTAGATCTATTCTCGCTTTTATGCCTAGCTAGGGTGTTAAACGATAGCGCTTGTTGGGAGGCAACCCAACTTTATTTTTGTTCTTTGCATTTTTTACTTTTTAGTAATAAATAATTCATCTAGCCTCTGGTTAGATGTGGTTTTATGTTTTAATTACGGTTTGTGCCAAGTAAAACCTATAGGATCTTCTTGGGTGATAGTTAATTTGATCTTGCTGAAAAACAGAAACTTTTGCACGCACAAGAATAATTTTCATAAATCACAGAAACTTTATTTTCAGTTGATTAGTTTTGCAGAAGATTAATAAACAAATTATCTAGGACTTCCTATTTTGGTAGAATTTTTGGGGTTCCAGAAGTATTCGAAAGTTACAGATTGCTACAGACCGTTCTGTTTTTGACAAATTCTGTTTTTCGTGTGTTGTTTGCTTATTTTGATGAATCTATGGCTAGTATCGGGGGTATGAACCATAGAGAAGTTGGAATACAATAGGTTTAACACCTATATAAATAAAGAATGAGTTAATTACAGTACCTTAAAGTGGTGGTTTGTTTTATTTCGCTAACAGAGCTCATGAGATTTTCTGTTGAGTTTTGTGTTGTGAAGTTTTCAAGTTTTTGGGTAAAGATTTGATGGATTATGGAATAAGGACCCAAGGCACTCCAAGGTAAAATTCAAGGATAACCAAAATCCTAAGCTTGGGTATTCACAATGCACCCCAAGGTAAAATTCAAGGATAACCAAATGCCTAAGCTTGGGGATGCCCCGGAAGGCATCCCCTCTTTCGTCTTCGTCCATCAGTAACTTTACTTGATGCTATATTTTATTCACCACATGATATGTGTTTTGCTTGGAGCGTCTTGTATGATTTGAGTATTTGCTTTTTAGTTTACCACAATCATCCTTGCTGTACACACCTTTTGGGAGAGACACACATGAATTGGAATTTATTAGAATACCCTATGTGCTTCACTTATATCTTTTGAGCTAGATAATTTTGCTCCAGTACTTCACTTATATCTTTTTAGAGCACGGCGATGGTTTTATTTTATAGAAATTATTGATCTCTCATGCTTCACTTATATTATTTTGAGAGTCCTTTAGAACAACATGGTAATTTTCTTTGGTTAAAATTTTAGTCCTAATATGATGAGCATCCAAGATAGGTGTAATAAAAACTATCATATAAAGTGCATTGAATACTAGGAGAAGTTTGATACTTGATGATTGTTTTGAGATATGAGGATGGTAATATTAGGGTCATGCTAGTTGAGTAGTTGTGAATTTGAGGAATACTTGTGTTAAAAGTTTGTGATTCCCGTAGCAAGCACGTATGGTGAACCGTTATGTGATGAAGTTGGAGCATGATTTATTTATTGATTGCCTTCCTTATGTATGGAGGTCGGATCACGCGATGGTTAACTCCTACAAACCCTTCCCCTAGGAGCATGCGTGTAGTACTTTGTTTTGATAATTTGTAGATTTTTGCAATAAGTATGTGAGTTCTTCATGACTAATGTTGAGTCCATGGATTATACGCACTCTCACCCTTCCATCATTGCTAGCCTCTCTTGTGCCGTGCAACTTTTGCCAGTATCATACACCCACCATATACCTTCCTCAAAACAGCCACCATACCTACCTATTATGGCATTTCCATAGCCATTCCGAGATATATTGCCATGCAACTTTCACCATTGTCATATTGCTTTGCATGATCATGTAGTTGACATCGTATTTGTGGCAAAGCCACCATTCATAATTCTTTCATACATGTCACCCTTGATTCATTATCCCGGTACATCGCCGGAGGCATCCACATAGAGTCATATTTTATTCTAAGATTCTTGAGTTGTAAGTAGATAAAAGTGTAATGATGTTCATTATTAGAGCGTTGTCCCATGTGAGGAAAGGATGATGGAAGAAATGATTCCCTCACAAGTTGGGATGAGTCTCCGAACTTTATGAAAAATAAAAGAGGCCAAAGAAGCCCAAATAAAAATGAGGCCAAAGAAGCCCACCAAAAAAACTAGAAAAGAGAGAAGGGACAATGTTACTATCCTTTTACCACACTTGTGCTTCAAAGTAGCACCATGATCTTCATGATAGAGAGTCTCCTATGTTGTCACTTTCATATACTAGTGGGTATTTTTCATTATAGAACTTGGCTTGTATATTCCAATGATGGGCTTCCTCAAATTGCCCTAGGTGTTCGTGAGCAAGCAAGTTGGATGCACACCCACTTAGTTTCTTTTGATGAGCTTTCATACACTTATAGCTCTAGTGCATCCGTTGCATGGCAATCCCTACTCACTCACATTGATATCTATTAATGGGCATCTCCACAGCCCGTTGATACGCCTAGTTGATGTGAGACTATCTTCTCCATTTTTGTCTTCTCCACAACCACCATCCTATTCCACCTATAGTGCTATGTCCATGGCTCACGCTCATGTATTGCGTGAAAATTGAAAAAGTTTGAGAATACTAAAGTATGAAACAATTGCTTGGCTGAAACCGGGGTTGTGCATGATTTAAATATTTTGTGTGATGAAGATAGAGCATAGCCAGACTATATGACTTTGTAGGGATAACTTTCTTTGGCCATGTTATTTTGAGAAGACATGATTACTGTGTTAGTATGCTTGAAGTATTATTACTCTTATGTCAATATTAAACTTTTGTGTTGAATCTCTCGGATCTGAACATTCATGCCACAATAAAGAAAATTACATTGAGAATTATGCTAGGTAGCATTCCACATCAAAAATTCTGTTTTATCATTTACCTACTCGAGGGCGAGCAGGAATTAAGCTTGGGGATGCTTGATCCGTCTCCAACGTATCTATAATTTTTGATTGTTCCATGATATTATATTATTTGTTTTGGATGTTTAATGGGCTTTATTATAAAATTTTATACTATTTTTGGGACTAACCTATTAACCGGAGGCCCAGTCCAAATTGCTGTTTTTTTGCCTCTTTTAGTGTTTCGCAGAAAAGGAATATCAAACGAAGGTCAAACGGAATGAAACCATTGGGAGAGTCATTTTTGGAACAAACTCAATCCAGGAGACTTGGAGTGGACGTCAAGGAAGCAACAAGGCGGCCACGAGACAGGGAGGCGCGCCCCCACCCTCGTGGGCCCCTTGGGGATCCCCTAACCGACTTCTTTCGCCTATATATATACTCATATACCCTGAAAACATCCGAGAGCACCACGAAACCCTATTTCCACCGCTGCAACCTTCTGTACCCGTGATATACCATCTTGGGGCCTTTTCTGGTGCTCCATCGGAGGGGGAATCGACCATGGATGGCTTCTACATCAACACCATAGCCTCTCCGATGATGTGTGAGTAGTTTACCTCAGACCTTCGGGTCCATAGTTATTAGCTAGATGGCTTCCTCTCTCTTTGGATCTCAATACAAAGTTCTCCTCGATCTTCTTGGATATCTATTCGATGTAATTCTTTTTGCGGTGTGTTTATCGAGATCCGATGAATTGTGTGTTTATGATCAAGATTATGTATGAACAATATTTGAATCTCCTCTGAATTCTTTTATGTATGATTTGTTATCTTTGCAAGTCTCTTCGAATTATCAGTTTGGTTTGGCCTACTAGATTTATCTTTCTTGCAATGGGAGAAGTGCTTAGCTTTGGGTTCAATCTTGCGGTGTCCTTTCCCAGTGACAACAGGGGCAGCAAGGCATGTATTGTATTGCTGCCATCGAGGATAAAAGGATGGGGTTTATATCATATTGCTTGAGTTTATCCCTCTACATCTTGTCATCTTGCCTAATGCGTTACTATGTTCTTATGAACTTAATACTCTAGATGCATGCTGGATAGCGGTCGATGTGTGGAGTAATAGTAGTAGATGCAAAACTGTTGTGATCTACTTGTCGCGGACGTGATGCCTATATACATGATCATGCCAAGATATTATCATTACTATGCACTTTTCTATCAATTCCTCAACAGTAATTTGTTCACCCACCGTAATACTTATGCTATCTTGAGAGAAGCCACTAGTGAAACCTATGGCCCCCGGGTCTATTTTCCATCATATAAGTTTCCGATCTATTTTATTTTGCAATCTTTACTTTCCAATCTATATCATAAAAATTCCAACAATATTTATCTTATTATCTCTATCAAATCTCACTTTTGCAAGTGGCCATGAAGGGATTGACAACCCCTTTATCGCGTTGGTTGCAAGGTTCTTACTTGTTTGTGCAGGTACTAGGGATTTGAGTGTAGCCTCCTACTGGATTGATACCTTGGTTCTCAAAAACTAAGGGAAATACTTATGCTACCTTGCTGCATCACCCTTTCCTCTTCAAGGGAAAACCAATGCATGCTCAAGAGGTAGCAGAGAATGACCGAGCAGGGGTCCAGATGAAGCAGATGGATCTGGTAATGCGACATCACAGCGTTGAAGAAAGAGGAGAAAGGAGGAATCAACCCAGCAAGAAGAGCATGGAGATAGATGGGGATCTCGGTGACACTCATCTCTCTAGTTCGCCAAGATGTAGGGCGGACAACCATCGCCCTCCCCTCATTGGAATCGTCGGCTAGCGTATGGTGAACCTTGTCCAGTCCCTCCTTGTTGATCGCCATCGATTGCTCAAGGGCCGGCTCCAGCGCCGGCGGTGGACCGGCCGGCGCGAGCGGCTTCCCCTTCTTCTTCCTTGGCTTGGGGACCATGACGAGTACCGAAAGAAGGCAAAGCGCCGGCGCCGGATCTATGGATGCGGTAGCAAGATTGGGAAGCAAGAAACAGTAGCTAAGCAAGACAATTTGCGAAGGGCAAGCTGCACTGGCAACAGGCAGCTACTGGGTCTGCTGGATATCAAGGCGGCGTGGGGAAGTGGAGACGCCCACGTCCCATCAGACGCCACGTGTCTTCAAGGCCGCAGGCTGTTCGGGCCTGCGGCGCTCTGCACTTGCCCTTTGGCTTCGCCTGGAAGCCAAGTCCGAGCGCGCCTTGGGCCCGGGGGCTATTATCGGCGTCCTGGATTTTGGGGTAGCCATCCCTGCCTACCTGCGGCCCACCAGGTGGCTCCATCGACGGCCTGGTATGGCCCAGCTTCAACACCAACACCGCAAGACCCTCACGAGGGGCCAAGCCTCGCGAGGCGGATGACGCCAAGACCCCCGAGGGGACCGGCCTCCTCAGGAGGGCTCCTGAGGGGCGGAGAGTTCTATGCAAGGTACCTCATGAGGCTCAGCTGACGTGAGCCATGACGACCAAGGCCAGGTGGGCGCCAGGCGGGCGCAGAGCGCATGTTTCCTCTTCGGTTCAAAGGAGGCAAGTCACAGGCGTGGAGTCCTGAGGAATCAACCAAAGGTTTCCATTTCAGTGCAATGAGACCAAGACCGCCAGGACGGCAGGACGGAGGTCATCGACGAGTCCACCGCAGCGTCACGACCAGAGGCTTTTCGTAGGTGAAGACTACTTTTGTCAGGATAGACTGTACTATTTGCCCCCTTTCAAATCTGGCTATTGTGGGATCCCTTCCCATTCATATTTGGGAAGAGGACCAAGGCCACTATAAATAGGACTTAGCCACCACCATAGTGGGGGAGAGATCCATTCTCACCCAACCACCACACCAGCATAAGAACACCTCACCTCCTGAGGCTAGTTCATCCATTGTACTAGTTCATCCGCAGCCTACAAGGCAATCCACCACACCACACTGGATTAGGGTATTACACCACAACGGTGGCCCGAACTAGTATAAACTGTTGTGTCTTTGTGTATCTTTGAGCTCGACGCGCTAGGCTTAGGAGGATCGTGAGTAGGAAGACTGGGCAGGTAGAGATCTCTGCACGCACCCCAGTGTTCGAACCTCTCAAGGGTTTGCGGATCCCTAAATCCGACAGCCTTGCAAGGTCAATGCATCGGTATCTGTTTTGAAGATGGATCGGTGTAAGACGGTGAAGGCGGCCTCTGCAGCGTGCGTATGCGGTGCCCATTGAGAGCTTTGTTGAGGCCTCCAGATTTAGATGTTGGTACTGGTATGAGGTCCGTGTAGATGGCCCCGACCATCTGCACCTCCTTCATCAAGTTGATAGGAGTTGCTAGCAAGGTGCTTTCAAACTTATTGAGGTATTACCTTTTAAGATCTTGGTGAATAGTTAATAAATGGGTGTGTCCATCGCTCGATGAGGCCAGGGTCATCCTCCTTTTTGAAAACTTTCAAAACTTTGACCAAGTTACTAGAGATAACTATTTATATCTACAATAATAAATATATAAAGTATGAAATTTCATCTTATAATGAATCTAATGATATAAATTTGGCATTCTAGATGTAAATATTTTTCTTCATAAATTTTGTCAAAATATGTGATGCTTGACTTTTTAAAAAATCCAGATGCACTACATTGTGGAACTAGTGAGTAGAAAACATTATGTGGTTGTGGTCACGTCTCTTTAGTTTGTTGAGCCGTGTTGAACATGTATGTTTACGTATATAGGTTTGGGTTGTATATTTCGCACCTGTCACGTCTCTCTCCCTCTATGTAACGTGTATGTAACTTGGGAGACAAGATACTAGGTGCACCCCTTGTATCTATATATGTGCCCCATGCACGATCAATGAAATCATCGATGCATGCAATCTCATTCTTCCTAACTTACATGGTATCAGATAGCAAGTCGATCCCCTGCCTTCCATTGCCCTAGCCGCCACCGCCGCACCCAGCCGTCGCCACCGCAACTGGTATGTGCTGCCCCATCTCCCTGTAGCCGCACCACCCTTCCCAACCACCTCTCCAACACCCTAACCCTAAGCCGTCGCGTCGTCGCCCATTTCCTCCCCGTCGTCGCGCGCCTCCACCTCTCCCTCACCATGTCCATCCACTCGTCCATCTACGATGCCACCAACCCTTCGCCGGTCTGGACCCCGCTGACATCGGTGACGTCAACATCCATGAGCGCGTTCCCATGATCCTCGATGCCACCGACTCCACATACTACACGTGGAGGACCTACTTCTCGCTCCTCTTCCGCAAGAACAACCTCGTGGATCACGTCGACGGCTCCATCGACTCTTGCACCATGGTGGATGACTCCGAGAGGACCGCGATCGATGCTACCCTCATCCGGTGGTTCTTCACCACCATCTCGAAGGACCCGTTTCACACGGTCATGAGCGATGGTGATGATGCGCGCACCGTGTGGGCAAAACTGAACGGCCTCTTCACCGACAACAAGCTTCAGCATCACGTTTTTTTGCAGCAACAATTTTTTGGCTGTCATCAGGATGATCAATCAATTGATGATTACTACCGCCGCCTGAAGATCTTGACTGATGAGATCTGCGACATCGGCGCCAAGATCGACGATGACCTCCTCCTCAGCACGCTCATGGCCGGCCTCAACAAGGACTTCGACAACATTGCCTCCAACCTCACCTTGATGCCAGGGCACTCTTTCCCCAAGTTCGTCGCGTACTTGCGGTTGGAGGAACGTCGGATGAAATAGGTGAAGGAGCGGGTCCAGCACACCGCCCTTGCTGCTGACACCTCCCGTGGTGCACGACCGCCGACTGGACCACCGGCGGCGCGGACGCCGGCGCCTCCCTCGCCTCCAGTATTTTTGCCGCTACTGCCCGCACAACCCGCCCCACCTGCAGTAGCCTGGCAGTGGCGGCCAGCGCAACAACCGTTGCAGGGGCGGCCATCAGAAGCAGCAACAAGGGGGGCACCCCGCCAGTAGCCCACTCCACCCTAGAGCTTCGGCACCAACCCGTGGACCGGCGTCGTTCATGCGTATTCGGTGCCGGTGCCATAGGCTCCCATGCCGGCCTCCTTGGGTCCCGTCCGGCCGGCCACCAGGCCCACTTCGCCAAGCCATGGGCCGCCGGGCATGCGGCCCTGCCAGCACAAACGATGGCAGGCGGGTATGCCTCCAACCCCATGCTGCCCGCTACTGGTCCCCTCTCCGTGGGACCTCTCCCTCCTCGTTGCACTACAGTCGGCCCCATCACCAAGCTACTATGGTGACGGTGGTGATTGGTACATGGACTCGGGTGCCACCACTCACATGACATCTCATCCCGGTAACCTCACCTCCTCCACCTCCATTCACACTCCTACTCGCATCACCGTTGGTAACGGTTCCTCCTTACCCATTACACATGTTGGTCATACCTCGTTTCCCTCTACATCTACACCCATAACCATGTCTAATGTTCTTGTTTCTCCTAACTTAGTTACGGACCTTGTCTCTATTTATCGCCTTGCTCGTGAGAATCCCATTACCGTTGAATTTGACGATGTTGGTTTTTCTGTGAAGGACGCCTGTACCCGGATGGTTCTTCATTGATGTGATATCCCTGACGAGCTCTACCCGGTGCACTCCTCCGCCACCACCTCCACCCGCCCAGTCTCCCTTGCCTCCAGTGTCGACCTTTGGCGTGCTCGTTTGGGTCATCCCAACTCTACCATTTTACATCGCATTCTTCAGACTTTTTCCTTCTCATGTAATAAGGTTGACGACCATACTTGTCAGGCTTTCCGTCTTGGCAAGCACGTTCGTCTTCCCTTTAGTGCGTCTACAAATATTTCCACTTTTCCGTTTTAGTTAATACATAGTGGTGTTTGGACATCCCCGGTTGCAAGCAACACGGGCTATCTCTATTATTTGGTGATCATAGATGACTTTTCTCATTATGTATGGATGTTTCCTCTTCGTCGCAAGTCCGATGCACTTGCCACACTCACCGCATTTACCCGTATGTCACCACACAGTTCGGTCGTCCCATCCTTGCTCTCCAAACTGATAACGGAAAATAATTTGACAAGGTTGCTGTTCACAATCTCCTTGCTACGCATGACACTATCTTTAGCCTCACTTGCCCCTACACGTCCCAACAAAATGGCCGTGCTGAGCATATCCTACGCAATCTTAACGACTGCGTATGCACATTGCTCTTTCACTCCAATGTGTCTTCCCGGTTTTAGCCGGACGCTCTCGCCACCACCATTCTCCTCATCAACATTCGCCCATGTCGCCTGCGCTGGAGCTATGCCCCTCACCATCTTCTCTTTGGTGCGCCTCCATCTTATGATGGTCTTCGCATCTTTGGGTGTCTCCGTTATCTTAGTACCGCATCCACCACTCCTCACAAACTCGCCCCATGATTCATTCCTTGCATCTTCCTCGGCTACCCTCCCAACACCAAAGGTTACTGGTGCTATGATCCAGTGTCCCATCGCGTGTACACCTTGCGACACGTGTACTTTGATGAGTTGGTTTTCCCGTTTCAGCAGGAACCCTCCTTCGTGGCGCCCTCGATGGACCCTCACGCTGCGCCCTCGTCCTGGCATGGCCCTCAGCCACGGAGCGCCACTACCATCACACTTGGTGATCTGTTGCCCTCGCCGAGCCCCACCCCACCGAGCCCGGCCTCCTCTGCCTCGGCGGTCCCGTCAGACGCCCTGGAACAGTTGGCCCTTCGGTCACGGTCCTGTCTGGCTCGGCTACCTCGGCCATGGCTGCCTCGGCCGCGGCCCCCGCCGCAGCTCCTGCCTCAGGCGCGGCCCCGTTGGGCGCCGCCCCTCTGCCTCGTCCAGCTCTGCTGCCTCGGGTACAGATGCCTCGGGCGCCTCCCCCTCTACCTCCGTCTCCCTGGACGACAATGGCCCCGATGTCGCACCTCCAGTGGTCGCTCCACCCTGGTCAGGAGTGGTGACTAGGGCTCGCACCAGGAGGTTCCGTCCGAGCATGCGCTACACCTCCGACGAGTTTGTGTGGGCTGCTTCGACCTTGACACCATCTCCTCTACCTTCCTCTGCTCGTGCAGCTCTTCGGGGTCCGAACTGGCTTGCTGTGATGCGTCAGGAGTTCGACGCCCTTCAGCGCAACCATACGTGGCAGCTTGTTCCACGGCCTCCTCATGCCAACATCATCACTGGCAAGTGGGTGTTCTGCGACAAGACATGCCCCGACGGTTCTCTTGAGCGCTATAAGGCGTGATGGGTGGTGCGTGGCTTTTGACAGCACACCAGCAAGGACTTCACCGACACCTTCGTCCTGACTGTCAAACCGGGCATGATTCGTACCGTGCTCTAGCTGGTGGTCTCACGTGCTTGGCCCGTTCACCAGCTGGACGTGTCCAATGCCTTCTTGCATGGTCATCTTGATGAGCAGGTGTTCTGTCAGTAGCCCACTGGTTTCATCAACATTGCGCATCCGGACTATGTCTGCTTGCTCTCCCGTTCTCTCCATGGGTTGAAGCAGGGACCCCGGGCTTGGTACCAGCAGATTGCGGCCTTTCTTAAGTAGCTGGGGGTTCGGTGCACTCGATTGATGATTCCCTGTTCATCTATCATCAGGGTGCCTCCACCGCATACCTCCTCCTATACGTCGACGACATCATCCTGACAGCTTCATCTCCCGTGCTGCTCCAGTAGGTCACCACTCGCCTCAGCATGGAGTTTACCCTTAAGGATTTGGGGGCTCTGCACTACTTCCTTGGCAGCGAGGTTGCCCGCCGTGACATGGGCTTATTTTTGCATTAGCAGAAGTATGCCCATGAGCTTCTGGAGTGGGCAGGCATGCTTAATTGTGGACCTGCTTCCATGTCTATTGATACGAAGGCCAAGGTGTCCGCCGTTGAGGGCTCTCCGGCGTCCGACGCTGCCTTCTATCGCTCTATCGTCGGTGCTCTCCGGTATCTCAAGCTCACGCGGCTGGATCTACAGTATGTAGTGCAGCAGGTGTGCCTTCACATGCATTCCCCTCGTGATACTCACTCGGCTCTGGTGAAACGTATTCTGCAGTATATACGTGGCACCACAGCCATGGGGCTCACCTTGACGGCTTCCTCTGACACCGACCTTGTCGCATACTCCGCCGCCGATTGGGCTGGTTGCCCAAAAAATCATCGCTCCACCTCCGGCTACTATGTTTACCTTGGGCCCTTGCTAATACCGTAGTCGTATAAACGACAACCCACGGTTTCTCCCTTGAGCTCTAAGGCATAGTATCGGGTTGTGGCTAACGTCGTCGCGGAGTGCTCTTGGCTACGACAGCTGCCTTAGGAGTTGTTGGTTAAGGTTCCCAAGGCCACGATTGTCTACTATGACAATGTCTCCACGGTATACCTCTCGGCCAACCCTATTCATCATCGACGGATAAAGCATATTGAGCTCGACAACCACTTTGTTCATGAGCAGGTTGCGCTTGGTCGCATTTGAGTGTTGCATGTGCCCACTAATCAGCAGTTCACCGATGTCATGACGAAAGGATTACCTACCTCGACTTTCAAGAGTTTTCGGTCCAGTCTTTGCGTCTCCGACAATGCTTTGACTGTGGGGGACGTTGGACATGTATGTGTATGTATATCGGTCTGGGTTGTATATTTCGCACCTGTTACGTCTCTCTCCCTCTCTGTAACTTGTATGTAACTTGGGAGACAAGACAACAGGTGCACCCCTTGTATCTATATATGTAACCCATCCACAATCAATGAAATCATCGATGCATGCAATCCCATTCTTCCTAACTTACACGCCGGCAGCCGCGGCTGTGGCGCGAGCAGGAGCATCCATCGACATGGCAAACTTGACGAACTTGCTCACATCCGGCATGACCGCTTGAACTGCATCCAACGATCCAAATTGGTCCGCCCATGCAGCCAAGAGCAGACTGGTGGCAGGGTCAAAGGTCATAGCGCCCTTCATCTTATCAGCCGCGTGCACCCATGGCAGGAGGCCACCCAGTGCTACCTCTTGAGCTTGCGTTGGTTTTTCCCTTAAAGAGGAAAGGGTGATGCAGCAAAGTAGCAAAAGTATTTCCCTCAGTTTTGAGAACCAAGGTATCAATCCAGTAGGAGATGACGCACAAGCCACCTAGTACCTGCACAAACAATCAAGAACCTTGCAACCAATGCGATAAAGGGGTTGTCAATCCCTTCACGGTCACTCGCAAAAGTGAGATGTAACAGAGATAGTAAAGTAATTTTTTTTGTATTTTTGTTGTATAGATTGGAAAGTAAAGATTGCAAAATAATAAATGAGATTTAAAGAGATGCAATATAATGCAAAAGAGACCCGGGGGCCATAGGTTTTGGAAATATGCCCTAGAGGCAATAATAAAATGGTTATTATTTGTCGGATGTCGGGTTCTGGCAAAACCCTTAAGGTTCGAACTCTGGGGCGCGCACGAAGATCTTCTCCCTACCGATCCACACCCAAAGCTTCGCCGTGAATCTAAGCTACACGGTGAACGACACAAGGGACACAAGGTTTATACTAGTTCGGGCCACCGTTGTGGTGTAATACCCTACTCTAGTGTGTGGGGGTGGATTGCCTCTGGGAATGATGATGAAAAGCACAGAGGAAGAACAGCCTCGCGAGGGGTGTTCTTGAGCTAGTGGGTTTGGAGAGGAATGGTTGCGTCTCTGTTGGCTATGGGTCCGATCTCCCTCTCTACTGTGGTGGCTATCTCTGTTTATAGAGGCCTTGGTCCTCATCCCAAGTATTGAGCGGGAAGGGAGCCAACAACGGCCATTTTGAAGGGGGATAGCTAGTACAAGTTATCCTGACTAAAGTTGGTCTTCGACTGGCAAAGGCACTTGCGATGACGTTGTCTTGGGCTCCACGGTGACCTCCGTCCTACCACTCTGCTCGTCTTGGTCTCGTTGCACCGATATGGTAACCTTTGCTTGATGCCTCGGTACTCCGCGCCTGCGCTTGCCCCCTTTGCACCAAAGAGGAAGCGAGGACACTGTGCTAGTTGGCTCTCGCCTAGCGCCCGCCTGGTCTTGATCGTCATGGCTTGCGTCATGAGCACCTCGTGAGGTACTCCCTTCCTTGATCTCTCCGTCTCCTCACGAGCCTGCCTGGCGAGGCCGCCCCTGAGGAAGCCTTGCATCGTCCGCCCCGCGAGGCTTGGTCCCTCACGAGGGTCTTGACCTTGGGCTGGTGTAGACAGGACGTACTGGGCCACTACTCGAGTCACGCTACAGGCCACAGGCAAGCAAGTCTGGGGACCCCCATTCCCAAAATGCCGACAATAGCCCCCGGGCCCAAGGCGCACTCGGACTTGGCTTAGAAGCGAAGCCAAAGGGCAAGTGCGGAGCGCCGCGGGCCCCAATAGCCTGCGGCCTTGGTCACCGCGTGGCAGTTGATTAGACGTGGGCGTCTCCGCTTCCCCACGCTGCCCCAATATCCGCCTGGCTAGGCGGCCACGAAGCCTTACACAGTTGTTTCCTCTTGGCTGCCCGCGTGCTTCATGTTCCCCTTTCTTCCTTGAGCCTCAGTTTCCTCCTCCAATCTGACTTGAGCTTTCCTCCCTTCCGTCGCCATGGCGCCAACAAAAAAGGAGAAGGGGAAGAAGCCCGCGCCCTCGTCCAGCTTGCCCCCGACAATCGCGCCCGTCATGGGCCGGTCACTGATACTCAACCCAGAAGCCTTGGACAAGGTCTGCTCCACCCTCGCCACCAGCTTTAACGAGTGCGGAAGGACGATGGCTTGGCCTGCGTCCCATGCCTCCTTTGATAGGATCATCACGAAGGTTCGATTCTTCGCCGACACACTGTGGGCTGGCCTGGTTCCTCCTTTTTCCGCCTTTTTGAACGTTGTGCTTTCCCACTATCAGATCCACATGATGCATCTTGACCCTTGATCTGTTACCCTTCTCGGTGTCTTCGCCTTTGTCTGCAAAGCCATGGTGGGCATTGCCCCTTCCATTGCCCTCTTGTGCCACTTCTTCTCCTTGCGCCTGACCGACACATTACATTGCTCGGGGTGCATGAGCTTCCAGGCCGTGCCAGAGACGGACACCTCGGGGATTGATTTTGGCCTCCCACCTTCCATGGGTGGATTCCGGACGCGGTGGATGTACGTGGACGTCGGGGTGCCCAGCCCCCTGCTCGCGCATCCGACATCGCCTGCTATCCCCAATCTAGGCTGGGGCCACGAGAGGCTCATGGGCCCCCGGCTCTCCTTTGTTTGGCTCCGTTTCGAGAGGTTGAGAGCGCTCGGCATGACGGCTCCCCAGGTGGTGAAGGAGTTCCTCCAGAGTCGCATTGCTCCTCTCAAGCGCCACTCCCGACCGATGTGGACCCTAACTGGGCATCAGGACCGCATGAGGCTCCAGGAGGAGGAGCTTGCGCCTGAAGCGCTGAAGAAGGTGCTAGAGGTCTTGACTGGTGACCCCTCTCCGGGCGACATCCGGCACAGGGGCAGCCTCCTGTATCTTTGCTCGGGCAGGGCCGAGTTCACGAGGCAAATGCCTCACTTTGACGAATGGGGATTGAGCCCGGTTGGCCTCGTGGGGCCTCATGAAATCCCGTCGTGGCTCCTTCCCCCGCAGCCAACGTCGACCTTGCCTCAGGAGGGGGCGCCGGAAGGCAAGCATCGCTGGAGGCTGGGGGATCTGGTGTAGCGACATTGATGTCGTGTGGGGCTCCCGTGGTGTCATCCTCCGGAGCTTGTGAAGCCCGTCCCGAGGTGGTCGTTGATGAGGGGATGCAACCTGATGCTCCCGAGGCCAAAGCCCCCGAGGCCTCGGCAGGCCACCAAGAAGTGGCGCCCGATCGCTCCTCCCAGCCTGGCGCCCTTGAGGCAGGCCGCCTTGGTGCTTCTTCTTCCACGCCACGCGCTGGCCCTCATGTCGAGAGCTTGGGTCGGTTCCACATAGACTTCGACGCCCTCCACAAGAGGAAGGAGTCTTCGAGCGGCAGCTAGCACCCCTGCTGGCCGCTGAAGCATAGGAAGTACTTCGCCACAGATGATTAAGTCCCTCCTTCTTGTCATTCATCATTCGCTGCTCCCTTCGCTGGTTGTGGCCCTTCAGGATTCCTCCTGCCAAGCCTACGTAGCCAGCTAAGAAGCCACCTCATCAGGCTTCATCTCCGTCGCTGACCTTGGGAGTCCCAAGCCTGCGCGCTGCCCCTGACGTGAGTTCGGCTGGGGAGATGGGCCGACCAGCGGGGTGCCTTGAGCCTGTGCACTTGGCGCCTTTCATTTGAGAGCTCGCCCGGTGTGCCGCCAGCCTGTCTCGGGCTCCTCCTCTGATCACGGGCGGCGAATGGTTGATGTCGGTCCTCGGTTCTTCTTCTAGGAATGGATCAGCGCTGGCCTGGGCCCCTCGCGGAGCCTGTCCGGCGATCCTGGGGGCTCTGGCTCCCAACCCCCTACCGAGAGGGAGCGAACCGCTTCAGGGCCCTCCGCCTACGCTGGCGACGGAGGATGATATTGATGACATGCTCAGGCGCGCGCGGGAGCGCCGCATCATCCGCCAAGAGTTCCTCTGGAAGGCGATGGACGCGATGGGCCAGTTGGGTGGAGAGCTCGCGGATGTGGACACGTGCCTTGAAGTTGAGGGCCTGTGGCTAGTTGAGGAGCGGTGCAAGTTGAGGGTGGCGGTAAGCCTTGCGCGTCATCAGCGTGATCTTGACAACACAAAGGCCGAAGCATCTCTCGTGGCCTCGCAAAAGGCCTGCTCCCGGGCCATTGAGGAGGCTCAGGTGGCAGACCGGTGATGCGAGATCACGGCGAAGTGCGCGTGGGAGCTCCAAGCCTGGAGCACTTTCCTGGAGCAGCCAGTGGAGCTGCGCCAGGCTGCCCTCGCGTCGTTGAAAAGGGGGGCCGTCGAGGAGGAGGAGCTCCGGAGGCGCGAGGAAGCGTTGACGCTGGAGGCCGCCGAGCGCAATCTTGACCTTGAGCGGCTGGTGACGAGGGAGCGCTAGGTTACCCAGGCGGAGGATGATGTCAGTGCACAGGAGGCTCAAATCCAAGAAGAGATCGACCGCCACGTGGCGGAAGTTCGCGTGGGTCTTGTGCGGGAGTATGGCAAGAGGTTGGAGCTGATTGAATCCCAGGCTGCGGGCAGGACTGCCACTCTCAGGACTAAGCAAACCGAAGCGACGCGGCGCGCGGAGGCCACCGCAGCCACCCTAGCCGCGGCACAGGCTGAGTTGGCCTCCTCCCATGCCGAGCTGCTTCTTCTCCAATGGAGGGTCGGTGACGCCGAGTCCATTGCGCGACAGAATGAAGACGAGATTCTCCAGCGGCAGATGTTGGAGCACATGCATGGCCCTATGCTCCAAACGCTCAGGGACAGGGCCAACGCGGCCCTAGGCAACATCTGCGACGCGACAGCTCCACAGCCTCATGCGACTAATTATGTCGGTAATCTCCAGTTCTTCACTGATGTGGTGACGCACCTGGAGAACCGCTCTGAGAGGGCTCGCCAGCTCGTCGAAGAGAGGGGTCGCGGCCTGCTCGGGCGTGCAGTCTCCCAAGGCTTCAGCCATCTTCAGGACATAGATCCCCACTTCGGCTTCGACGCCGTCATCCCTTCGGTGCCCGTGGTTGTTCGAGGCGACCTGGCACGATGGGTGGAGGACAACGTGGATGCACTTGTCAGGGCCTTCGCTTCCGATGACGACGGGGTGATAGTCACTACGAATGAGGGCGACATGGTGAACGACAGCGAAGATGGCACTGGTGGTGGGGCTGGCGACACCAACGACTGTGACAGCGGTGCCAGTGACGCCTCCGGAGGCGACCAAGAGGACATGGTGAGTGACATGTCTGATTGACCTTGTATGCCTTTGCTGTTTTATCCTGCGCACAAAAAGCTCGAGCATGGCCCTGAAGGTTGTAAGAGCATTTTTGGGAGGGGAAGCCCCTCATGTGAGAAAGATCATTGTCCTCATGCCTTTAGGAATGATGCTGAATGCGTGCCTGCACAATGCTACGGGCCCCGTGACGGGTTAGTTGCTGCAATTTACCTTTATCCCGGGCGAGCTCCGAATGGGCTTGTGGTGATCCCTCGAGGGCCCTTCAGGAGACCTGCTGACCATTTGGTGAGAGCCTCGCGAGAGCGGGTGCTGGCTGTAGGACGACATGCGCGAGTGTGCTGAACGCAGCCCAGCCCACGAGGGGCTCACGAGGGGGAGGCAGCTAGTGCGAATTCCAACTCAGGCAGAAATCGGAACACAAGAAAACACGCGAATAAGGCAAGATACCCCTCCCCACATATGCAAATTCAACTTCAACTCAAATCCGAAGCAAGAAAGCTCTACCACATAAAAGAAGGCGAAAAACAAAAGGCCGCGTCCGGCACCTAGTCTAGTCTTTAACGTCTTCTCACCAGCGCGGAGCTAAGTGCTGCCACTGGGCCTAGGAGGGAGCCCCCGAGGCCCGAGGGCGGCTCTCCGGAGACTCCGGGGCGTGTACACCCCCAACTCATTATTACATGAGAGTGTCACGGGCGGTGAGATTCACAGGCATTGGGCCTTCTTCACAGGTACCGGCCTTGCTTCATATTGCCAGATGAGGGCCCCGCCTTGCGCCACCCTTGACCGCCATTGACAGCGACCGGAAACCAAGGACGACGCTAATGGGGTAAAGGGGACACCAACGGTTCCCCAGACGACCACGGGTCCTCTGCCGGGGGCAGACCTCGCCGCACCTCCCCAACAGAGGGCCTACCTCCAAGGAACACCTTGCTCCATGCGCCGTGGGGAGGGGCCTAGCTCCCGACCCCTCTCTTGCAGCCCCCAGTTGTAGGACCTTGAGAAGAGGTGTCTAGAGGGGGGGGTGATTAGACACTAAGAGCCAAAGTTGCAGTTTTTAAGTTTCTTTAAAGTTTGAGTGGAGTTTAGGCACAAGTTTAACATTCACAACATATAGCAAGCAAGCATGCAAAGAGTATATGAGCAGCGGAAAATAAAGCATGCAACTTGCAAGAATGTAAAGGGAAGGGATTGGAGGATTCAAACGCAATTGGAGACATGGATGTTTTTGGCGTGGTTCCGATAGGTGGTGCTATCGTACATCCACGTTGATGGAGACTTCAACCCACGAAGGGTAACGGTTGCGCGAGTCCACGGAGGGCTCCACCCACGAAGGGTCCACGAAGAAGCAACCTTGTCTATCCCACCATGGCCGTCGCCCACGAAGGACTTGCCTCACTAGCGGTAGATCTTCACGAAGTAGGCGATCTCCTTGCCCTTACAAACTCCTTGGTTCAACTCCACAATCTTGTCGGAGGCTCCCAAGTGACACCTAGCCAATCTAGGAGACACCACTCTCCAAGAAGTAACAAATGGTGCGTTGATGATGAACTCCTTGCTCTTGTGCTTCAAATGATAGTCTCCCCAACACTCAACTCTCTCTCAAAGGATTTGGATCTGGTGGAAAGAGGATTTGAGTGGAAAGCAACTTGGGGAAGGCTAGATATCAAGATTCATATGGTAGGAATGGAATATCTTGGCCTCAACACATGAGTAGGTAGTTCTCTCTCAGAAATAGGATGCTGGAAGTGTAGGTTCAGTCTGATGGCTCTCTCCATGAATGAAGAGGAGGTGGAGGGGTATATATAGCCTCCACTCAAAATCTAACCGTTACACACAATCTACCAAACTCGGTGGGACCGAATCGTTAAACTCGGTCAGACCGATTTAGCAAATAATGTGACCGTTAGGGTTTTCGGTGGGACCAAAATGCAACTCGGTAAGACCGATTCAGTTAGGGTTAGGGCATAACGTAATCTCGGTGAGACCGATTACACAAACTCGGTGAGACCAATTTTGGTAATAAGCTTTCCAGAGAGTTGGTCAGGCAAACTCGGTTGGACCGATTATCAAACTTGGTGGGACTGATTTTGATAATAAGTCAACCAGAAAGTTTGCATTGTAATCTCGGTAGTACCAATTGCTCAAACTCGGTGAGACCGATTTTGATAATGGACATACACAGAGAGATTACAATCCCATCTCGGTGAGACCGAGATCCCTATCGGTGAGACCGATTTGCCTAGGGTTTGTGGCAGTGGCTAAGACATCCAAACTCGGTGGCGCCGGATAGGAAGAATCAGTGGGACCGAGTTTGACTTTAGGTTTAGGACATATGTGTGGAAGTGGGAAAGTAGTTGAGGGTATTTGGAGCATATCACTAAGCACTTGAAGCAAGAGGCTCATTAAGCAACACCTCATCCCTCCTTGATAGTATTGGCTTTTCCTATAGACTCAATGTGATCTTGGATCACTAAAATGTAAAATGAAGAGTCTTGAGCTTGAAGCTTGAGCCAATCCTTTGTCCTTAGCATCTTGAAGGAGTTCCCACATCCTTTAGTCCATGCCACTCCATTGTTGAACTTATCTGAAACATACTAGATAAAAGTGTTAGTCCAACAAGAGATATGTTGACATTAATTACCAAAACCACCTAGGGAGCACTTGTGCTTTCAATCTCCCCCTTTTTGGTAATTGATGACAACATACATCAAAGCTTTAGATAAAGATATAAAGAGTAGCAAGTAAAGCTTTGGAAAGACATGTAACAAGCATAGGCTCCCCCTACATGTATGCAATCATGTGAATATGGAATATAGAAGCATGTGATAGCATAACCATGATAGAGCAGGCAATGTGTTACATGTATCTTGGCCATATGCATCAGAGCAAAAAGTATTAAAGAGAATACCTTCATGCCCATGAGTCCTTCTTGCAAACAGTATGTACATCAGCAAGAATTCCTCATACACATGATTGTGATGCATATACTTACCTTGTAGTCTTGAGTTGTCTTAGGATGGAATGAACCTGCGTAAACAAGGTTAGATAACACAGATACATCTACTAGCCAGAGCAAACAAAAGAAACCACAAGAATACCAAGACTGGGATGACATGTAGAGAGTGAGTACTAAGTACTACATTTGATTAGACATGTCCCCAAGAGTAAAGATATGCAATGAATTTGAATGATTTCTTTCCCTTAGATGTCTTGCTCCCCCTGAATCTAGCATGGGATACTGGGAGAAGATAGGGAATAGAAAATCAGAGCTGAAAGATATGAATGATGATCAGAGCTAATGCAAGCTAAAGCAAATAAGCACATATGAACATGTCTTTCCCCTCAAGAAGACATGTGGCATCTCTCCTCTTGAACACCAAGCATCTGGGATCCTTGAGAAATACATTCTACTAGTATTCTCTCCCCCTGGAGATCTCTCTCCCCCTGAGAGGGTGATACTCTCTCTCTGATGTGATCTCTCTCTAAAAGATAAGCTTTGATGTGATCTCTCTCTCCCCCTTTGACATCAATTTCCAAGAAGGGCTTGATAAAGATGTAATCTCTCTCTCCTCCTTTGGAATTTGTTATGAATGGGTTTGATCCTTGAGTCACACCATAAAGCAATGATAAAAATGTGATGCTTGTAGAGGACAAGATTCCTTGAGTGGAGCTGGATCAAAAGAAACACATAATAAGTGGCAAACTGTTTTTCCTGTTGTGAAATCGGTGGCACCGAGTGGTATGCTTCGGTTGGACTGAAGGATTCGGTTGGACCAAAAATAGCAAATCAGTGTAACCGAGTTCATCGCAGAGAAAACACTTGTCACCTCTGCTCACTAGACTAGTAAGGTCTCATAAATATTTGCAAGGAATTAACTGAAAGATGTGCAAGGAATTTGAATGCAGAAAATGCAGAGCAAACAGAAAGGAATCTAGATGAAGTTTTTTTTGAAAGGGGAAACACATATGCATGAGACAAATGCAAAAACACAGAAGAGAACTTCATCTAGAGATGGTCGGCGACAAAGTCACCTATGTTAGAGTATATTGACTTAGGAGTCAAGTGAGATCACTTGATCATAGGTCATACTCATCGTCTAAGCTCAAAATGGGGTTTCCATTTTTCGTTTAAGCATCTTGATGTATTCACATCTTGTCGAGTTGCTTTAACTCATGACTTGGAGTAAAGCTTCTCTAAGATGGAATAACATACCTTGGTTGGTGGTGTTGTCCATGTAGTTGAACTTGTGTGGGTTGCTCAAGGTTGATGTAGCTCATCAAGAATTTGGAGCACCACTTGGAATTTGAGTCCATCTACCTACATGGGTTAGTTCTTGCAAGGAAGAGCACTTGTGTATCCAAAAATGACAATCATGAAGCTCAACATAGAATTTGTCAAAGGATATGTTTGAATGGTTTTGTGCTTCATTGGCTTCAACCACCTTGTGTAGAGACTTGGTGATGTAGAGATTGCTCAAGATATGAGTAGGTTACAATCTCATGGAATTTGATTCAACCAAGTACCTACATGGGTTAGATAACATGCAAGATACAAATATATCCAAGACATAAGATTTTCATCATAAGAGAAATATCAAGGATTAGTCATAAGCTCATGTCTTGCATGTATCCAATGGAGTTTCTACTCCAAGTTTGAAGCATCAATGATGTTCAATTCTCCTCTTAACCTGCAAAACACTTTCTCATCAAGAGGTTTAGTGAATATATCCGCTAATTGCTTTTCGGTGCGAACATGCTTAAGATCAATGTCACCCTTAGCAACATGATCTCGAATGAAATGATGACGAACTTCAATATGCTTAGTTCGAGAATGTTGCACAGGATTATGACCAATTTTGATAGCACTTTCATTGTCACAAAGCAATGGAACATGTCTCACATATATCCCATAATCTTTAAGAGTTTGGGTCATCCAAAGTAATTGAGCACAACATGAACCAGCGGCAATATATTCAGCTTCAGCAGTGGATAAGGATACTGAGTTTTGTTTCTTGGAGGACCAAGACACAAGAGATCTACCAAGAAATTGACAAGTACCCGAAGTGGACTTTCTATCAACCTTGTCTCCGGCATAGTCCGAGTCGGAATAGCCAACAAGATCGAAAGAGGCCCTCTTAGGATACCAAATGCCAAAATTTGGTGTATGGATTAAGTATCTCACTATCCTTTTCACGGCCTTAAGATGACATTCTTTAGGAGCAGCTTGATATCGTGCACACATGCACACACTTAGCATAATATCGGGATGTGAAGCACATAGATATAACAATGAACCAATCATAGAGCGATAAACCTTTTGATCAACCGGTTCACCATCTTTGGTTAAGTCAAGATGTCCACTAGTAGGCATGGGTGTAGTCATACCTTTGCATTCTTGCATATTGAACTTCTTGAATAAGTCCTTGGTGTACTTCGTTTGAGAGACAAAAGTACCTTCCTTAGTTTGCTTGATTTGCAACCCAAGAAAGAATTTGAGTTCACTCATCATAGACATCTCAAACTTCTCCGACATTAGCTTCCCAAACTTTTCACTAAAATGAGGGTTAGTTGAACCAAATATAATATCATCAACATAAATTTGGCACACAAATAGTTCACCATTAACCCTTTTAGTAAAAAGAGTAGAATCAATTTTCCCAATTTCAAAGCCTTTTTCAATAAGGAACTTGGTCAAGCATTTATACCATGCTCTAGGAGCTTGTTTAAGACCATAAAGAGCTTTGTGAAGTTTGTAAACATGATTGGGTTTCTTAGGATTGACAAAGCCGGGAGGTTGCTTAACATAAACTTCCTCCTCTATTTCACCATTTAGAAAAGCACTTTTAATGTCCATTTGGTACAAGGTGATATCATGGTGATTAGCATAGGCAAGTAAGATGCGAATGGACTCAAGTCTAGCAACGGGGGCGTAAGTCTCACCATAGTCCATACCTTCGACTTGTGTGTAGCCTTGGGCGACGAGACGTGCTTTGTTGCGAACTACTTGTCCATCTTCATCTTGCTTGTTGCGAAACACCCATTTGGTACCGATGATGTTGTGGTTGTTGTCGGGCTTCTCAACCAATGTCCAAACTTGGTTCCTCTCAAAGTTGTGTAGCTCTTCATGCATAGCATTTATCCAATCCGGATCTTCCAATGCTTCTTCAACCTTCATAGGTTCAATGCTAGAGATGAAAGAATAGTTTTCACAAAAGTTAGCTAAACGAGTTTTAGAGCGAGTGATTCTCCCGGTTTGAATGTCATTGTAGATTTGCTCGACGGGATGATCTTTAGCAATTCTTGCTCGAACTCGTGAAAGCTTTTGCTTGGGTCTTCGTTGAACATCTTCTTCATCTTGTTCTTCTTCTTGGCCTTCTTCATTGTTGGCGTTGTCGTTCTCTTGTCGTGGTGGAGAAGGAGGTTGTTGACGTTCATCTTGATGCACTTCCTCGTTTTCTTCATCTTGGTGTGTCCCACTTGTGGATGCTTCCGTATCAACTCTTGGTTCACCTTGTCGTGAAGTAGAAGCTTCCACTTGGACGGACGAGGTACTCTCCTTCACCTCCGTTGGACGGACCTTGCCAATAGACAAGTCTTGGATTGCTTCCGAAGGATCTTTGTCTCCTACATCAATTGGCAATTGCTCTACTTGCGAGCCGTTAGATTCATCAAACTTCACATCTACCGTCTCTTCAACCTTTCGGGTGAAATTGTTGTAGACACGGTAAGTGTGAGAGTTTGAGCCATAACCTAGTAGGAAACCTTCATGAGACTTAGGAGCAAATTTAGAACGACGATGCTTATCAAGAATGTAGCACTTTGAGCCGAATACTCGAAAGTATCCAACTTGGGGTTTGTTACCGGTGAGGAGCTCGTATGCCGTCTTGCCGAGTAGCTTGTGAAGATACAAGCGATTTGTTGCATGACAAGCTGTCTCAACCGCTTCTGCCCAAAAGTGCTTCGGCGTCTTGTACTCATCAAGCATCGTTCTCGCCATTTCGATGAGCGTCCGGTTCTTCCTCTCAACAACTCCATTTTGTTGAGGTGTGTACGTAGCCGAGAACTCGTGTGAAATCCCTTCTTCGTCAAGAAAGGTGTCCACATTTGCGTTCTTGAACTCCGTTCCGTTGTCGCTGCGAACCTTCTTGATCTTCACTTCAAATTGATTTTGGGCCTTCCTAGCGAAGTTTTTGAAGATCTTTTGGACCTGCGATTTATCATCGAGAAAGAACACCCACGTAAATCTGGAAAAATCATCAACTATAACTAGACCAAAAGAATTTCCACCGAGACTCTTGTAAGAGTTGGGACCAAAGAGATCCATGTGAAGTAGCTCGAGTGGCCTCTTTGTGGTCATGATGTTCTTCACGGGATGCCTTCCTCCAACCTGTTTACCTGCTTGACAAGCACTGCAAAGTCTATCCTTATCAAATATGACATCATTAACTCCAAGGATATGATTTCCCTTAATAAGCTTGTCAAGGTTTCGCATACCAACATGACCTAATCGTCTATGCCATAACCAGCCTTTTGAGGATTTAGCAATGAAGCAAGTTTTAGGTTGAGCCTTTTTAGTGAAATCAACAATGTATAGATCACCTCTACGCACACCGGTAAAGACCATTTTATGATTGTCTCGACGAAACACTTGGCAATCTACTTCAGTAAATAGGACATTGAAACCGAAATCAGCAAGTCTAGATACTGAAAGTAAGTTGTACCAAGAGATTCAACGAGCATGACATTTTGTATGGAGCTATCATGTGATATGGCCACCTTACCGAGGCCAACCACCTTACCCTTTGAGTTGTCACCGAAAGTGACATACTTTCGAGGACTATCATTATCAGCAAGCTCACGAAACATGTCTTTATCTCCGGTCATGTGATCGGTACATCCACTATCAGGAACCCATTCCTTTCCTCCTGATATATATCCCCGAAGATTTGCCATGAGACCAAAATGTCTCATTGCATCATCAAGATCGAAGTCACTATCATCATCCTCATCATAGTATCCATGTTCAACATCGTCATGTGGTGGATCAAATCCTAGAGAGGGTGATTCGTTAGAGTGAGTTTGACAATGATCTTGTCTATGAATTCTTATAGCTTCGGAAATAATGTCACTAATAATACAAACATTTCCTTTGGCATGCATAAGGTTTGTAAGCTCAAATAGACGATCACCAAACATAGGATCACTAGTATTCATTTTAGTCAAAGCAATAGACTTATGGAGAATTTCATCAAGATTTTTCAAGGAATAATCTGGAAATCGTTCCTCAAGAAATTTCCATATAGTATAGGCACACTTAAAAGTAGGCAAACATCCAATCAAGTTTCTAGGCAATCCTCTAAGGATAAGTTCGGCAGTTCTAAGATTCTAAGATTCCTAACCATGTCAATTGACTCATCATGGGTTGGATGCATAGGATCAACATAAGGTGCACAAGGGCTAGCAATGTACTTGTTCAAATGATATTGATTGAAAATTACAAGCATCTCATTTTTCCACTCATGAAAATACTCTCCATCAAGAATAGGCACTCTATGTCTAAGACTCCCCAAAGTAGACTCATCCATCTTCCTCCAATGGTGATTAAACCAAGGCAATTGATACCAATGCTCTGATACCACTTGTAGGACCTTAAGAAGAGGTGTCTAAAGGGGGGGTGATTAGACACTAAGTACCAAAGTTGCAGTTTTTAAGTTTCTTTAAAGTTTAAGTGGAGTTTAGGCACAAGTTTAACATTCACAACATATAGCAAGCAAGCATGCAAAGAGTATATGAGCAGCGGAAAGTAAAGCATGCAACTTGCAAGAATGTAAAGGGAAGGGTTTGGAGGATTCAAACGCAATTGGAGACACGGATGTTTTTGGCGTGGTTCCGATAGGTGGTGCTATCGTACATCCACGTTGATGGAGACTTCAACCCACGAAGGGTAACGGTTGCGCGAGTCCACGGAGGGCTCCACCCACGAAGGGTCCACGAAGAAGCAACCTTGTCTATCCCACCATGGCCGTCGCCCACGAAGGACTTGCCTCACTAGCGGTAGATCTTCACGAAGTAGGCGATCTCCTTGCCCTTACAAACTCCTTGGTTCAACTCCACAATCTTGTCGGAGGCTCCCAAGTGACACCTAGCCAATCTAGGAGACACCACTCTCCAAGAAGTAACAAATGGTGCGTTGATGATGAACTCCTTGCTCTTGTGCTTCAAATGATAGTCTCCCCAACACTCAACTCTCTCTCATAGGATTTGGATCTGGTGGAAAGAGGATTTGAGTGGAAAGCAACTTGGGGAAGGCTAGAGATCAAGATTCATATGGTAGGAATGGAATATCTTGGCCTCAACACATGAGTAGGTAGTTCTCTCTCAGAAATAGGATGCTGGAAGTGTAGGTTCAGTCTGATGGCTCTCTCCACGAATGAAGAGGAGGTGGAGGGGTATATATAGTCTCCACACAAAATCTAACCGTTACACACAATCTACCAAACTCGGTGGGACCGAATCGTTAAACTCGGTCAGACCGATTTAGCAAATAATGTGACCGTTAGGGTTTTCGGTGGGACCGAAATGCAACTCGGTAGGACCGATTCGGTTAGGGTTAGGGCATAACATAATCTCGGTGAGACCGATTACACAAACTCGGTGAGACCGATTTTGATAATAAGCTTTCCAGAGAGTTGGTCAGGCAAACTCGGTTGGACCGATTGTCAAACTTGGTGGGACCGATTTTGATAATAAGTCAACCAGAAAGTTTGCATTGTAATCTCGGTAGTACCGATTGCTCAAACTCGGTGAGACCGATTTTGATAATGGACATACACAGAGAGATTACAATCCCATCTCGGTGAGACCGAGATCCCTATCGGTGAGACCGATTTGCCTAGGGTTTGTGGCAGTGGCTAAGACATCCAAACTCGGTGGCGCCGGATAGGAAGAATCAGTGGAGCCAAGTTTGACTTTAGCTTTAGGACATATGTGTGGAAGTGGGAAAGTAGTCGAGGGTATTTGGAGCATATCACTAAGCACTTGAAGCAAGAGGCTCATTAAGCAACACCTCATCCCTCCTTGATAGTATTGGCTTTTCCTATAGACTCAATGTGATCTTGGATCACTAAAATGTAAAATGAAGAGTCTTGAGCTTGAAGCTTGAGCCAATCCTTTGTCCTTAGCATCTTGAAGGAGTTCCCACATCCTTTAGTCCATGCCAGTCCATTGTTGAACTTATCTGAAACATACTAGATAAAAGTGTTAGTCCAACAAGAGATATGTTGACATTAATTACCAAAACCACCTAGGGAGCACTTGTGCTTTCACTAGTGCACCCCTCCTGGCGGAAGGGAGGCTGCCGAGCTGGGGCAGCCTTCTTCTGCAGTGACCTGGACTTCCTACGACCCATGGTTAGCATAAGCTTGCTCCTGAGGAATTAGCGGTACCCGATAGCTGTTGCCGCTGGCGTGGTTGGCAAGGCTTCCTTTAGGCTCCTGAAAAGGCTTGGCTTCTGGCGATTCCTCCTCCCAGCTTGGCCCGAGGAACGAGCCGTGGTCTTCTTCCAGTGCGAATTCCCAATCCACCATGCGGGACACGTATGCCTCCGAGGCTGCCACCCCGAAGGCTTCACTGTAGTGCCCATGTTCCACGCGGCTTGGCTCGAAACACCGTCTTGGGGGTGATAGGGTGGCGGCCTGCCCGGGCCGTAGGTGGTGATGCGCATGCATTCACTCACCAGGGCAGCGCTGGTGCCACTTGACGCCCGGCGCTGATGGTAGAGCTGGTCTTGATGAAGCTTTGGGGTACGCCTGAGGGCACACGGGCGGGGATGGTCTGCCGTATGATCCGACTGGGGCCTGAGGTGGAAGCTGTACACAGAAAGGAGGCACCCCTAAAGCTGTTGCATCCAGGAGATCGGCGACGCGCTCCAGCAGCACGTGACGGCCGCTCTCTTGCAGCCTGCACCGTAGCAGTTCCCGAGCCACTGTGAGCGCGGCCTTCATGTTCGCCTGCTCCCGTCGGGTGTGCGGTGCTATGGCCATGGCATGGCTTGAGACCCTTGCAGCTGATCACACCTGCCGCGGAGTGAGGGCAGGCGGCGCTTGGCCACGTCACCTGTGCCCCGCAGCGTTCTGCGAAGCGTGGGCTGCCTGAGGCGCGGGGTTGAGGTCACCTTGGGCAGTCGGCGCAGCATGGGCAGGCCATGCCGCCTAGCGGTCGGCTTTGGCCGTCGGGTCGCCAGACATGATGCGACGAAGCAACGGAACGCAGATTGGCGGAAGGGGGATTTCGGCTCACCCCTACGTGGCGCGCCATATGTCGGATGTCGGGTTCCGACAAAACCCTTAAGGTTCAAACTCTGGGGTGCGCATGAAGAACTTCTCCCTACCGATCCATGCCCCAAAGCTTCGCCGCGAATCTAAGCTACACGGTGAACGACACAAGGGACACAAGGTTTATACTAGTTCAGGCCATCCTTGTGGTGTAATACTCTACTCTAGTGTGTGGTGGTGGATTGCCTCTGGGGCTGATGATGAAAATCACAAAGGAAGAACAGCCTCGCGAGGGGTGTTCTTGAGCTAGTGGGTTTGGAGAGGAATGGTTGTATCTCTATTTATAGAGGCCTTGGTACTCATCCCAAATATTGAGCAGGAAGGGAGCCAACAACGGCCATATTGAAGGGGGACAGCTAGTACAAGTTATCCTGGCTAAAGTTGGTCTTCAACTGCCAAAGGCACTGGCGATGACGCCGTCTTGGGCTCCACGGTGACCTCCGTCCTGCCGCTCTGCTGGTCTTGGTCTCGTTGCACTGATATGGTAACCTTTGCTTGATGCCTCGGTACTCCGCGCCTGCGCTTGCCCCCTTTGTACCAAAGAGGAAGCAAGGACACTATGCTGGCTGGCGCCCGCCTGACGCCCGCCTGGTCTCGATCGTCATGGCTTGCGTCATGAGCACCTCGCGAGGTACTCAGCCTCCTTACGAGCCTACCTGGCGAGGCCGCCCCTGAGGAAGCCTTGCGTCGTCCGCCCCACGAGGCTTGGTCCCTCGCGAGGGTCTTGATCTTGGGCTGGTGTAGACGGGCCGTACTGGGCCACTGCTTGAGCCACACTGCAGGCCGCAGGCAGGCAAGTCTGGGGACCCCTCTTCCCAGAACGCCGACATTATTATATTTCCTTTTTAATGATAATTGTCTATTGTTCATGCTATAATTGTATTAACTGGAAACCGCAATACATGTGTGAATACATAGACCACAACATGTCCCTAGTGAGCCTCTAGTTGACTAGCTCGTTGATCAATAGATGGTTATGGTTTCCTGACCATGGACATTGGATGTCATTGACAACGGGATCACATCATTAGGAGAATGATGTGATGGACAAGACCGAATCCTAAGCATAGCACAAGATCGTGTAGTTCGTTTGCTAAGAGCTTTTCTAATGTCAAGTGACTTTCCTTAGACCATGAGATTGTGAAACTCCCGGATACCGTAGGAATGCTTTGGGTGTACCAAATGTCACAACATAACTAGGTGGCTATAAAGGTGCACTACAGGTATCTCCGAAAGTGTCTGTTGGGTTGGCACGAATCGAGACTGGGATTTGTCATTTCGTATGACGGAGAGGTATCTCTGGGCCCACTCTGTAATGCATTATCATAATGAGCTCAATGTGACTAAGGAGTTAGCCACGGAATCATGCGTTACGGAACGAGTAAAGAGACTTGCCGGTAACGATATTGAACGAGGTATAGGGATACCGACGATCGAATCTTGGGCAAGTAACATACCGATGGACAAAGGGAATTGTATACGGGATTGATTGAATCCCCGACATCGTGGTTCATCCGATGAGATCATCGTGGAACATGTGGGAGCCAATATGGGTATCCAAATCCCGCTATTGGTTATTGGCCGGAGAGGTATCTTGGTCATGTCTGCATGGTTCCCGAACCCGTAGGGTCTACACACTTAAGATTCGGTGACGCTAGAGTTGTAATGCGAATAGTATGTGGTTACGGAAGGTTGTTTGAAGTCCCGGATGAGATCCCGGACATGACGAGGAACTCCGGAATGGTCCAGAGGTGAAGATCGGTATATTGGACGAAGGGCATTGGAGTCCCGAATTGTTCCGAGGGTACCATGTGATGACCAGTGTGTCCGAAAGGAGTTTCGGAGGCCCCGGCAAGTGTTGGGGGCCCTTATGGGCCAAGGGGAGGGGGCACACCAGCCCACTAAGGGCCTATGCGTCCCTCCCACCACATCTCACGTAACCTAGAGAGGTGGGGGCGCCTGCCCTTGGGAAGCAGCCCCTCCCGGCTTGGGGGGCAAGATTCCTAGGGGTGGGGGCACCCAAACCCATCTAGGGTTTCCCCTGTGACCGCTGCCCCTCCCCTAGGGAAACCCTAGGGCGCCTCCACCTCCCCCCATCCCCCTATATATAGTGAGGGAGAGAGAGGGCTGAACCAACCCCTTCATCGAGCGCAGCCCCTCCCTCCTCCAACACCTCCTCCTCCTCCATAGAGCTTGGCGAAGCCCTGCAGGAAAACCGCAAGCTCCACCACCACGTTGTCATGCTGCCGGAGCTCTCCCTCAACTTCTCCTCTCCCCTTGCTGGATCAAGAAGGAGGAGACATCCCCGGGTTGTACGTGTGTTGAACGTGGAGGCGCCGTCCGTTCGGTGCTAGATCGGATCTTCCGCGATTTGAATCGCCGTGAGTACGACTCCATCAACCGCGTTATTGTAACGCTTCCGCTTAGCGATCTTCAAGGGTATGAAGATGCACTCCCTATCTCTCTCTCGTTGCTAGCATCTCCGAGATTGATCTTGGTGACAAATAGGAAATTTTTGAATTATTACTACGTTCCCCAACAATGGCATGATGAGCTAGGTCTATGCGTAGATTCTATGCACGAGTAGAACACAAAGTAGTTGTGGGCGATGATTTGTTCAATTTGCTTACCGTTACTAGTCTTATCTTAATTCAGTGGCATTGTGGGATGAAGCGGCCTGGACCGACCTTACACGTACGCTTACGTGAGACAGGTCGCACCGACTGACTTGCACTTGTTGCATAAGGTGGCTAGCGGGTGTCTGTCTCTCCACTTTAGTCAGATCGGATTCGATGAAAAGGGTCCTTACGAAGGGTAAATAGCAATTTTCATATCACCATTGTGGCTTTTGCGTAGGTAAGAAACGTTCTTGCTAGAAACCCATAGCAGCCACATAAAACAAGCAACAACAATTAGAGGACGTCTAACTTGTTTTTGCAGGGTATGCTATGTGATGTGATATGGCCAAAAGGATGTGATGAATGATATATGTGATGTATGAGATTCATCATGTTCTTGTAATAGGAATCACGACTTGCATGTCGATGAGTATGACAACCGACAGGAGCCATAGGAGTTGTCTTAATTTATTGTATGACCTGCATGTCAATGTAAATGCTATGTAATTACTTTAATTTATTGCTAACAATTAGCCATAGTAGTAGAAGTAATAGTTGGCGAGACAACTTCATGAAGACATGATGATGGAGATCATGATGATGGAGATCATGGTGTCATGCCGGTGACGAAGGTGATCATGCAGCGCCTCGAAGATGGAGATCAAAGGCGCAAGATGATATTGGCCATATCATGTCACTTTATGATTTGCATGTGATGTTTTTCATGTCTACATCTTGTTTCCTTAGAACGATGGTACATAAATAAGATGATCCCTCACTAAAATTTCAAGAAAGTGTCCCCCCCTAACTATGCACCGTTGCAAAAGTTCGTTGTTTCAAAGCACCACGTAATGATCGGGTGTGATAGATTCTAACATTCGCATACAATGGGTGTAAGCCACATTTACACATGCAAAACACTTAGGTTGACTTGACGAGCCTAGCATGTACAGACATGGCCTCGGAACACGAGAGGCCGAAAGGTCGAACATGAGTCATATAGTAGATACGATCAACATGGAGATGTTCAGCAATGATGACTAGTCCGTCTCACGTGATGATCGGACACGGCCTAGTTGACTCGGATCATGTATCACTTAGATGACTAGAGGGATGTCTATCTAAGTGAGAGTTCATTAAATAATTTGATTAGATGAACTTAATTATCATGAACATAGTCAAAAGGTCTTTGCAAATTATGTCGTAACTTGTGCTTTAGTTCTACTGTTTTAGATATGTCCCTAGAGAAAATTTAGTTGAAAGTTGATGGTAGCAATTATGTGGACTGGGTCCGTAAACTGAGGATTGTCCTCATTGCTGCGCAGAAGGATTATGTCCTTAATGCACTGCTCGGTGTGCTAAACCTCGAACGTCGTCTATGGATGTTGCGAACATCTGACATACACGTTTTGATGACTGCGTGATAGTTCATTGTGTAATGCTAAACGGTTTAGAACTGAGGCGCCAAAGACATTTTTTGAAATGTCACAGAACATATGAGATGTTCCAAGGGCTGAAATTGGGATTTCAAGCTCGTGCCCACGTCAAGAGGTATGAGACCTCCGACGAGTTTATTAGCCTATAAACTAAGGGAGAAAAGCTCAATCATTGGGCATGTGCTCAGCTTGTCTGATTACTACAATCACTTGAATCGAGTGGGAGTTAATCTTCCATATGAGATAGTGATGCTTCTCCAAAGTCACTACAACCAAGCTACTAGAGCTTCGTGGTGAACTATAACATATCAGGGATAGATATGATGATCCTTGAGCTATTCGCAATGTTTGACACTGCGAAAGTAGAAATCAAGAAGGAACATCAATTGTTGATGGTTAGTGAAACCACTAGTTTCAAGAAGGGCAAGGGCAAGAAGGGATACTTCATGAAACGGCAAATCAGTTACTCCTCTAGTGAAGAAACCCAAGGTTGAACCCAAACCCGAGACTAAGTGCTTCTTTAACGAGGGGAACGGTCACTGAAGCAGAACTACCCTAGATACTTGATAGATGAGAAGGCTGGCAAGGTCGACAAAAGTATATTGGATATACATTATATTAATGTGTACTTTACTAGTACTCCTAGTAGCACCAGGGTATTAGATACCGGTTCGGTTGCTAAGTGTTAGTAACTCGAAATAAAAGGGCTACGTAATAAACGAAGACTACCTAAAGGCGAGGTGACAATATGTGTTGGAAGTGTCTCCAAGGTTAATGTGATCAAACATCGCACGCTCCCTCTACCATCGGGATTGGTGTTAAACCTAAATAATTGTTATTTGGTGTTTGCGTTGAGCATAAGCATGATTGGATTTGTCTATCGCAATACGGTTATTCATTTAAGGAGAATAATGGTTACTCTTTTATTTTTGAATAATACCTTCAATGGTCTTGCACCTAAAATGAATGGTTTATTGAATCTCGATCATAGTGATACACATGTTCATGCCAAAAGATATAAGATAATAATGATATAATACCACCTACTTGTGGCACTGTCATTTTAGTCATATTCGTATAAAACGCATGAAGAAGCTCCATGTTGATGGATCTTTGGACTCACTCGTTTTTTGAAAAGTTTGGGACATGCGAACCATGTCTATTGGTATGTACGCATGAAAAAACTCCATGCGGATGGATCGTTTGGACTCACTTGATTTGAATCACTTGAGACATGCAAATCATACCACATGAGCAAGATGACTGAAAGGCCTCGTTTTCAGTAAGATGGAACAAGAAAGCAACTTGTTGGAAGTAATACATTTTGATGTGTGCAGTCCAATGAGTGCTGAGGCACACAGTGGATATCGTTATGTTCTTACTTCACAGATGATTTGAGTAGATGCTAAGTATATTTACTTGATGACACACAAGTCTGAATTATTTAAAGGTTCAAGTAATTTCAGAGTGAAGTTAAAGATCGTCGTGACAAGAGGATAAAATGTCTATGATATGATCATAGAGATGAATATCTGAGTTACGAGTTTGGTACAAAATGAAGACATTGTGGAAATTATTTCACAACTAATACCGCCTGGAACACCATAGTGTGATGGTGTGTCCGAACATCATAGCTGCACCCTATTGGATATGGTGCATACCATGATGTCTCTTATCCAATTACCACTATCGTTTATGGGTTAGGCATTAGACACAACGGCATTCACTTTAAATAGGGCACCACATAATTCCGTTGAGATGACACCGAGAAACCTAAGCTGTCGTTTCTTGAAGTTTGGGGCTGCGACGCTTATGTGAAAAAGTTACATCCTGATAAGCTGAACCCAAAAGGGATAAATGCATCTTCAGAGGACACCCAAAATAGTTGGGTATACCTCCTATCTCAGATCCGGAAGCAAAAGTGATTGTTTTTTCAAATGGGTCCTTTCTCGAGGAAAAGTTTCTCTTGAAAGAATTGAGTGGGAGGATGGTGGAGACTTGATGAGGTTATTCAACCATCACTTCAACCAGTGTGTAGCCGGGCACAGGAAGTTGTTCCTATGGAGCCTACACCAGTTGAAGTGGAAGCTGATGATAGTGATGATAAAACTTCGGATCAAGTCACTACGAAACCTCATAGGTCGACAAGGACGCATACTGCTTCAGAGTGGTACGGTAATCATGTCTTGGAAGTCATGTTGCTAGACAACAATGAACCTACGAGCTATGGAGAAGTGATGGTGGGCCCGGATTCTGAAAAATGGCTCGAGGCCATAAAATTCGAGAGAGGATCCATGTATGAAAACAAAGTGTAGACTTTGGAAGAACTACTTAATGGTTGTAAGGCTGTTGGGTATAGATGAATTTTAAAAAAGAAGACGGACAATGATGGTAAGTGTCACCATTAAGAAAGCTCGACTTGTCGCTAAGATGTTTTCTGACAAGTTCAAGGAGTTGAATACGATGAGACTTTCTCACTCGTAGAGATGCTAAGAGTCTGTTGGAATTATATTAGCAGTTACTGCATTATTTATGAAATCTTGCAGATAGGATGTCAAAACATTGCTTCCTCGACGATTTTCTTGAGGAAATGTTGTATGGGAAACAACCAGAAGGTTTTGTCAATCCTAAAAGATGCTAACAAGTATGCAAAGCTCCAGCAATCCTTCTAAGGACTGGATTAAGCATATTGGAGTTGGAATATATGATTTTATGAGATGATCAAAGATTTTGGGTTTATGCAAAGTTTATGAGAAACTTGTATTTCCAAAGAAGTGAGTGGGAGCACTATAGAATTTCTGATGAGTATATGTTGTTGACATATTATTGATCAGAAATGATGTAGAATTTCTGGAAAGCATATAGGGTTATTCGAAAAGTGTTTTTCAATGGAAAGCCTGGATTAAGTTACTTGAACATTGAGCATCTAGATCTATAAGGATAGATCAAAATCACTTGATAATACTTTCAAATAAATACGCACCGTGACAAGATTTTGAAGGAGTTCAAAATAGATCGGCAAAGAAGGAGTTCTTGGCTGTGTTATAAGGTGTAAGTATTGAGTAAGACTGAAAACCTAACCACGGCAGAAGAGAGAGAAAGGACGAAGGTTGTCCCCTATGGTATAGACGTAGGCTCTACAATATTCTGTGTTGTGTACCGCACCTGAAGTGTGCCATGCCATGAGTCAGTCAAGGGGTACAAGAGTGATCCAGGAATGGATCACTGGACAACGGTCAAAGTTATCCTTAGTAACTAGTGGACTAAGGCATTTTTCTCGATTATGGAGGTGGTAAAAGAGTTCGTCCTAAAGGGTTACGTCGATGCAAAGTTTGACACTAATCCGGATGACTCTGAGTAGCAAATCGGATTCATATAGTAGAGCAGTTCCAAATGGCGCATGGTAGCTGCATCTACAAGATGACATAGAGATTTGTAAAGCACACAAGGATCTGAAAGGTTCAGACCCGTTGACTAATTACCTCTCTCACAAGCAATATATGATCAAACCCCATGGGTGTTGGATTCATTACAATCACATAGAGATGTGAACTAGATTATTGACTCTAGTGCAAGTGGGAGACTGTTGGAAATATTCCCTAGAGGCAATAATAAAATGGTTCTATTATATTTCCTTGTTCATGATAATTATCTATTGTTAATGCTATAATTGTATTAACTGCAAACTGTAATACATGTGTGAATACATAGACCACAACATGTCCCTAGTGAGCCTCTAGTTGACTAGCTCGTTGATCAATAGATGTTTATGGTTTCCTGACCATGGACATTGGATGTCATTGATAACGGGGTCACATCATTAGGAGAATGATGTGATGGACAAGACCCAATCCTAAGCATATCACAAGATCGTGTAGTTCATTTGCTAAAAGCTTTTCTAATGTCAAGTATCTTTCCATAGACCATGAGATTGTGCAACTCCCGGATACCATAGGAATGCTTTGGGTGTAACAAACGTCACAACATAACTGGGTGGCTATAAAGGTGCACTACAGGTATCTCCGAAAGTGTCTGTTGGGTTGGCACGAATCGAGACTAGGATTTGTCACTCCGTATGACGGAGAAGTATCTATGGGCCCAGTCGGTCATGCATCATCATAATGAGCTCAATGTGACTAAGGAGTTAGCCACGGGATCATGCGTTACGGAACGAGTAAAGAGACTTGCCGGTAACGAGATTGAACGAGGTAGAGGGATACCGACGATCGAATCTCGGGCAAGCAACATATCGATGGACAAAGGGAATTGTATACGGGATTGATTGAATCCCCGACATCGTGGTTCATCCGATGAGATCATCGCGGAACATGTGGGAGCCAATATGTGTATCCAGATCCCGCTATTGGTTATTGGCTGGAGAGGTATCTCGGTCATGTCTACATGGTTCCCGAACCCGTAGGGTCTACACACTTAGGGTTCGGTGATGCTAGAGTTGCAATGGGAATAGTATGTGGTTACCAAAGGTTGTTCAGACTCCTGGATAAGATCTCAGATGTGACGAGGAACTCCGGAATGGTCCGGAGGTGAAGATCTGTATATTGGACGAAGGGTATTGGAGTCCGGAATTGTTTCGGGGGTAGCAGGTGATGACCAGTGTGTCCCAAAGGAGTTTCGGAGGCCCCGGCAAGTGTTGGGGGGCCTTATGGACCAAGGGGAGGGGCACACCAGCCCACTAAGGGGTTGTGCGCCCCTCCCACCCCATCTCACGTAAACTTGAGAGGTGGGGGCGCCTCCCCTAGGGCAGCAGCCCCTCCCGGCTTGGGGGGCAAGTTTCCTAGGGATGGGGGTGCCCAAACCCATCTAGGGTTTCCCTTGTGGCCGCCGCCCCTCCCCTACGGAAACCCTAGGGTGCTTCCACTGAGGGAGTCCTGGATTAAGGGGTGAGGGAGTCCTGGATTAGGGGGTGTCTGTATGACCGGACTATAACCTTTGGCCGGACTCCTGGACTATGTAGATACAAGATTGAAGACTTCGTCCCGTGTCCGGATGGGACTTTCCTTGGCATGGAAGGCAAGCTTGGCGATACGGATATGTAGATCTCCTCCCATTGTAACTGACTCTTTGTAACCCTAGCCCTCTCTGGTGTCTATATGAACCGGAGGGTTTTAGTCCGTAGGACGAACAACAATCATACCATAGGCTAGCTTATAGGGTTTAGCCTCTCTGATCTCGTGGTAGATCTACTCTTGTACTACCCATATCATCAATATTAATCAAGCAGGAGCAGGGTTTTACCTCCATCGAGAGGGCCCGAACCTGGGTAAAAACACCGTGTCCCTTGTCTTCTGTTACCATCCGCCTAGACGCACAGTTCGGGGCCCCCTACCCGAGATCCGCCGGTTTTGACACCGACATTGGTGCTTTCATTGAGAGTTCCTCTGTGTCGTCATCTTTAGGCCCGATGGCTCCTCCGATCATCAACAACGATGCGGTCCAGGGTGAGACTTTTCTCCCCGGACAGATCTTCGTATTCGACGGCTTTGCACTTCGAGCCAATTCGCTTGGCCATCTGGAGCAGATCGAAAGCTACGCCCCTGGCCATCAGGTCAGATTTGGAAGTTTGAACTACACGCCGGATGTCCGCGGAGACTTGATCTTCAACGGGTTCGATCCACAGCCGAGCGTGCCGCACTGTCACGATGGGCATGATCTAGCTCTGCCGCCGAACAGTGCCCTGGAGGCCGCACCCGTGTCCGCTCCGACCCTTAGCTTGGAGCCGACTGCGCCAATCAAGGATGGGTGGCTGGATACCGCCTCGGGGGCTGCAATCTCTACGGCGATCGAGCCGAACACCAGCCTTGTCCTTTGTGAAGCCCGTGACTCCAAGGTTCCGGACTCTTCTCCAGACTCCGAACCTTCCGCGCCCCTACTGATCGAATCCGATTGGGCGCCGATCACGGAGTTCGCCGCCGCGGACATCTTTCAGCACTCGCCCTTCGGCGACATTCTAAATTCACTAAAGTCTCTCTCTTTATCAGGAGAGCCCTAGTCGGACTATGGTCAGCAAATATGGGATGCGGATGACAAAGAAATTCAAAGCCCGCCCACCACCCACTTCGTAGCCACTGTCGATGATTTAACTGACATGCTCAACTTCGACTCCGAAGACATCGATGGTATGGACGACGATGTAGGAGACAAACAGGAACCAGCGCCTATAGGGCACTGGATAACCACCTCATCTCACGATGTATACATGGTGGACACACCTAAAAGAAATGACGACGAGGAACAAAGGGACGCAACGAGGGATCGTTCCCTCGAAAAGCAGTCAAAGCGGCGGCGTAAGCTCCGCTCCAAACCCCACCTCGACAGAGACAACAGCCATACAGACCCAGCCACAGAGTAGGGCGAACCGGCGAACGACGAACATGCCATCGAGCAACCGTCCGAACAGGGCAACTTCGATAAACAAACCGAACAACCCGTCCCCGGCGAAGATAATAGTCCGGACGACCTCACGCCAGACAAGTTGCTGGAGCAGAAGAACCTCCACAAAAGGCTCGTCACCACTGCGCGTAGCCTGAAAAAGCAGAAGCGGAAGCTCAAAACAGCGGAGGACGCACTCAGAATTAGATGGGGCAAAGTACTCAACACCGCAAACAAATACGGCGACAGTCGCCACACAAAGAGCTATCCGAAGCGAAAATTACTGCCGGAATTTGGTGAGGAGGCCTTAGAGCCCCCGCAGTCAAAAAATAAGGAAGCCACCCGGTCGGATAAACAACCCCATGGCCAACATATAGCGGCAAATGGCGCCGCACACAAGCCGGCACGCGATCCGCATAAGGATTCGCATCAAAAAGATGGCCCAGCCAGATCTATCTCCGGGCCAAGAAAGCAAGCTCTAGTAAGCAATGCAACGCAACAAGTATCCGACATCATGACACACCCAAATATAGGGGTGCCGCACACCCCCTATGTTTCACCGATGAGGTGCTGGACCATGAATTTCCAGCGGGATTCAAGCCCATAAACATAGAGGCATACGATGGAACAATAGACCCTGGAGTCTGGATTGAGGATTATATCCTCCACATACACATGGATAGAGGAGATGACCTCCACGCCATAAAATACTTACCCCTCAAGCTCAAAGGGCCAGCCCGGCATTGGCTTAAAAGCCTTCCCGAAAATACCATCGGAAGTTGGGAAGAGCTCGAGGATGCTTTTCGGGTAAATTTTCAAGGGACCTATGTCCGACCTCCGGATGCAGACGATCTAAATCATATAACTCAACAACCCAGAGAGTCAGCCCGGAAACTCTGGAACAGATTTCTTACTAAAAAGAACTAGATAGTCGACTGTCCGGACGCTGAAGCCTTAGCAGCTTTCAAACACAGCGTTCGAGACAAATGGCTCGCCAGACACCTCGGCCAAGAAAAGCCAAGAGCAATGGCCGCATTAACAAGCCTCATGACCCGCTTTTGTGCAGGAGAGGATAGCTGGTTGGCAAGAAGCAGTACCAGCAACCCAATTACATCCAAAGTTAGGGATGGAAACAGGAAACCGCGATGTAGCAAGGACCAGCGTCAGACCAAGGGAAACAGCCCAAAGAGCATGGCAGTCAACGTCGGATTCAAAAGCTCTCGGCAGAATCAGAAAAAGCTGCCCCTCAAGGATAACAGGGACGAGCTATCTAACCTAAACAAAATCTTGGACAAAATATGCCAAATCCACAGTACTCCCGGGAAGCCTGCAAACCATACCCGCAGAGATTGTTGGGTCTTCAAGCAATCCGGCAAACTCAACACCGAACACAAAGGCTCGACATACCAAGCGAGGACGATGACGAACCCCACAAGCAGAGCACCGGAGAACAAAAGAAGTTCCCACAAGAAGTCAAAACAGTAAACTCACTTCACGTGACAAAAGGGAAAAACAGAGTGGCGCCTATAGAGATACGCGCCATACGGCCTGTCCCAGAGGAGTCCCGCCACTGGTTGTTAAAACCAATCACCTTCGGCCATCAGGATTACTCTAGAAGTATCCAGAACACAGGCTGGACTGCCTTGATATTAGATTCGATAATTGACGGACTCCACTTTACACAAGTCCTAATGGATGGCGGCAGTGGTCTAAACCTGCTATATCAGGACACAATCCGCAAAATGGGGATAAACCCAACAAAAATTCACCATAGCAACACTTCCTTTCAAGGGGTAACGCCAGGCCCAGATACCCATTGTACGGTTTCTCTCCTGCTAGAAGTTATGTTCGGCTCCCCCGACAACTTCCGCCGCGAAAAGCTAACCTTCCACATCGCCCCATTTACAAGTAGCTATCAAGCACTACTGGGACGCGAAGCTTTCACCCGGTTTAACGCAATACCGCATTATGCATCCCTTACGCTTAAAATGCCCGGTCCGCGAGGCATCATCTCATTAAAGGGAAATATCGAGTGTTCCTCGAGCGCGGAAAACTGTGCGGCTGCCTTAACAGCCACACACTAAACCGGCTTCACTAATCAAAGCACCTAAACAGGTCGTTCAGACCCCGGACATGGCTAGACGAGTCCGGTGTAAACATACAAGGGCTTACTAGCCGCATACCCCCGTACAAGGGGCTCCGCGCGTGTACAACAAGAGACAATAAAGCTCAATTTTACCCATTTTCTGAATTATACTTTGTTTATTTAATATAACATAGATTTTCGCATGATCTTTTTCAACTAAGTTCCTCTCTTTTACAGATGAACACCATGCTACACCCGTCCAGGATACGGCACAACGGAGACATAGGCGCAGACGTGCAGTAGGGACCCGTTCCAAGGATTCTTTTCAGATTAAGACCCTGCGTAAACCTTTTTCACTATCTCTTGTTGATACACATCCCCGGTTTCTTGGTATAACCGAGGAGGTGGCTGGCGTCTTGGCATGTGGCCATGTCAGAATTTTGCGCGTACCTGGACACCAGGGGCTTCTTACCAAGGGCGTTGTTCAGCCCGTTTTCATAAAGACCGAATACCTTAGGGAGTGTTTGGCGTCACGAGTTTGGCCTTATATGCATCAGCTCCGAATCATGTCTTTGGTCAAATGTTGGGTTTGCCCGGCTCCTGTGTTTTGCTGCCTTACGTTCCACTCTATCGGCTAAGGCGGCACTAGGAGAACTACTGCGATTGTGCCCCGGTTCGGCCAGGCGAGCACCTCAGTAGAGAAAGCCGAAAACTGACTGTCATGATATAGCGTGAGACTGGTCAACCACTCGATGACCCACCGGAATCTTTAGGATTCCTCCGCATTAACGAAGGGCCGTTTCCCGGCCAGGCACACACGCGCCCCGAATTCGGGTGAGCGCGGTGCCCCTAGGGGCTATGTAGTAGCCCCACTGTCAAACTCCTATGGCTAAGTGAAAGTGATAAAGCATTATAGTCCGGTTGCCTAGTTCGCTGCGCTATCACCTCCTTAATAGGACCAAGACGATGGATCAAGTGTGAAAATGCGCCTTCTGCGAACACCCCCGCATTATACGCGTGGGGGCTGAAGCCGAAGACTGCCATCTTTCAGGTTATATACACATATACATTAATGGCCGCATAGGAGGTATTCTAATTCTTGAAGGCACAAGTATAAAAAGCTTTTATATTCCATCGAAACATTGTTCTACAATAATACATGTTATTTGAACATAATATCCTTCAAGCGCTGCATCTCTATTAAACGAGTGCCTTGCAGAACTTCCTGAAAATAGTGCTCGGCAGGTACTCGGCTCTCGTCCGAATCTTGGGATGCAACAGCGATGGCCTTCATCTCCGCACAGTATGTCTTGACACGGGCAAGAGCCATCCGCGCACCCTCTATGCATGCTGACCTCTTCATTGCATTAATATGTGGCACCACACCAAGGAACTGCTGCACCAAGCTAAAATAACTCTTCAGCTCGGGCCTTTCCGGCCACAAATGACTCACGACATATTTCATGGCGAGTCCGGATAACCTATTCAGCTCTGCCAATGCGGCCAAACGATCGATTAATGGAAGTGGGCGCTCTGGATTGTGGAACTGCGACCAAAAAAGCTTTTCCACTTCGGGGTCCTTTTGATCTCGGAAGTGTTCGGCCGCGTCCGCGGCACTCGCCGCCAAGTCCAGATAAGTGTTCGCCGCACTCCACAACCGGTCCAACGGAGCATATTTAGGATCCCCAAACTTCATCCGCAGCATAAAGGGCTTTCCAGCCGTGATATCTCCGGCCTAACGTAGCTCCTCCTTCATAGCTCTCATCGCAGAGCGAGTATCCTTGGCCTCGGTAGTGGCCTCCTCTAGGTCCTTCTGTGCCACCTGATCTTCTTTTTCAAGAAGCTTGCAGCGGTCGGCAGCATTCTTCAACTTATAGCCATCTCGACCATTTCCTTCTTGCTTTGGCAGTGAGCAGCCTGTTCGGCTTTCAGCTCTTCAGCCGCCTTTAAGGCAGCCGCATCGCTTTTCCTGGCCTGCTCCTTGGCTCGGGCAAGTTCCGCCCGAAGGTTCTCCATGGCAGCGGCACCATCTGCATCAAGCACACATGTTGTAAGGTACGGGCATCAAGCTCCTCTTACCAGGTGTCTTCGGAGAAATTACATACCTTGTGCCTCGTCAAGCCACTTGTTGACAAGCGCGATGTCGGCATCTGCCACGTCAAGTTGCCGCTTTAGCTCGGCAAATTCATCAGTCCGGCTAGCCACCGGACACTTCGCCAGCTACATAGGAAAGGCGACATATTATACCTGGGATTATGATCCTCGGCGCGCCATCATTTTTGACAATGCACAGAGTCTCAGGGGCTACTATCTATACAGGGCGCGTCTTATATGTGCGGATCTGTCAAAAGGTACATCATTTCGCGTACCTCAAAACATGTCAGTAAACTCCTGACGTCCTCGTACAACCCGCTCTCCGCGGATGAAATCCTTCGAATCACTGTATCCATCCATGCATGGTGTTCTTCTGAGATAGACGCTCGCCCGAGCAGATCCTTCAGCTCCTCCGACCGTGCACCGGACGGTGCCGGACTCGTCCGATGGCCTTTTTTGAAGGCCAGACACAGAGGGTCTTGGGGGGCCATACGACTGCCTTCCGTCCCTGCCGAATTCGGAGAAAACCTCCGTGACGACACCTCAGGGTCGCCCGCCTCACAAGGCGGTACGGCAGGGGGAGGCGTTTCGCTCTCCATCATCTCCGGACAAATATCCCCTGAAGATGAGCTCTGCTGAGAAGGGCTGAGATCCGAACTACAAAGTAAAATTTCAGTTATCTTCCTTAGAAATAGAATAGGGAAGTCTCTCATTTTAAAACTCCCCTCTTTACTTACGGCTCGGTGGAGAGCTGATCGCCTTGGGGGCGTAATGCGACCGAGGCACCCCCCGGCGCCGGACCCTCTGACGAAGATTTCTTCCCCCGCTTTGAGACCATGGCCTCCGGGTCTTCAGAGGCAGTCCTCTTCTTCCCCTGGTTAGAGGAATTCTCGATTCCTCCTTTCCTGACAGCCTCCTTCGGGGAGGCAGTAGCTTCCTTGTTCCCCTCTTGGCCTTCTTCCAAAGGCGCAACCTCCAGCATCCTGGTTAACACGGGATCCGGCGTAGTCTCAGGGAGGGGGGCCGGACACCTGATTAGCTTTGCTTTCGCTATCCACTCATGTTTAAGGGACAGCTCTTTTAAGGGCAATTCTATGATAAATATATGGATAGCGTGTCCGGGTACAGGGCTACTTACTTGAGTATCCGGGCAATTGCAGCTCAGACCTGCGTCCTCGGACGAGTCCGGACACATTGCTTGTGATCCGAAGAACAATGTGTACATCTCCATGGGCGTCGCGCCCACAAAATGTTGGAGGGCTCCTGGTCCCTCTGGATTAAACTCCCACAGGCAGAGGGGGCGACGTTTTCAGGGCAGGATGCAGCGAATCAACATGACCTGCGTCACTATGACCAGATTGATGTCTCTTTCTAAGAGATCTCGAATGCGGCCCTGCAACAGGGGCACGTCCTTAGACATCCCCCAGTTAGACCCTTTATTGACCCATGACGCTAGCTATGGTGGGGGACCCGAGCGTAAGGCAGGTGGCGCCACCCACTTGGTGCCCCTGGGAGCTGTGATATAAAACCACTCTCGTTGCCATAAGCTGAACTCCTCTTGAAAAGAGCCCTCGGGCCATGGAGCATCAGCATTCTTTCTTATAACAGCACCTCCGCACTCCGCGTGCTGCCCCTCGATCATCTTGGGCTCTACTTTGAAGGACTTAAGCAACAAGCCGAAGTGAGGAGTAAAACGGAGGAAGGCCTCGCACACGACAATGAACGATGAGATATGGAGGATGGACTCCGGAGCTAAGTCATGAAATTCCAGCCCGTAATAAAACATGAGCCCCCTCACGAAGGGGTCCATCAGGAAGCCTATCCCCCGAAGGAAGTGAGACGCGAACACCACGCTCTCACCAGGCTTGGGAGTGGGAATAACCTGCCCTTCAGCAGGCAGCCTATGCGAGATTTCACCGGTTAGATACCTGGCATCTCTTAGCTTTAGCACGTCTTCTTCCGTAACGGAGGAACGCATCAACCGGCCTTGAAGGTCGGAGCCGGACATCATCAGAGGTCCGAAGCGCCTGAATTTGGAGCTTTGGGTGTTGGAACTCAAGGTGAGAGGCGGATTCGATTGAGATTGAAAGAAAGGAGTCGAGCCTTGGTCTCTTTATAAAGAGGTTGAATACCAAGAGCCCTCCCCGTGACCGTTTGGGACTCGCCGTCGATTGAGGAGACATACCAACAGGCACGATTGGGTTACCCACGCCCGTATTGGTGAGAATCCCAGAATAAGGGGACACGATCTCTGCTTTGACAAGACGTGCCAAGGAAACTGCCTCGCTAAACGCGTTGAGGTGGGACAGTAAAATGATTCGAATAAAGGCTTGGCCATGGCGTGATGTCACGCTGCGGAATACTTCAGCAGATTAGATTTGGGCAAATATTATTCTCTCTACGGTGGTATGTGGAACTTGTTTTGCAGAGCCGGACACTATCCTTGTGTTCAAAGTTTTCTATGAAGTATTCGGAGGAGGAACCCGCCTTGCAATGCCGAAGACAATCTGCGCCGGACTCGTCGTCATTGAAGCCTGGTTCAGGGGCTACTGAGGGAGGCCTGGATTAGGGGGTGTCCGGATGACCGGACTATAACCTTTGGCCAGACTCCTGGACTATGAAGATACAAGATTGAAGACTTCGTCCCGTGTCCGGATGGGACTTTCCTTGGTGTGGAAGGCAAGCTTGGCGATACGGATATGTAGATCTCCTCCCATTGTAACCGACTCTGTGTAACCCTAGCCATCTTCGGTGTCTATATAAACTGGAGGGTTTTAGTCCATAGGACGAACAACAATCATACCATAGGCTAGCTTATAGGGTTTAGCCTCTCTGATCTCGTGGTAGATCTACTCTTGTACTACCCATATCATCAATATTAATCAAGCAGGAGTAGGGTTTTACCTCCATCGAGAGGGCCCGAACCTGGGTAAAAACATCGTGTCCCTTGTCTCCTGTTACCATCCGCCTAGACGCACAGTTCGGGACCCCCTACTCGAGATTCGCCGGTTTTGACACCGACAAGGGGTCCTCGGACAGTCGGACTATATACGCGTGCCGGAATGTTGGGCTATGAAGATACAAGATAGAAGACTTCTTCTCGTGTCCGGATGGGACTCTCCTTTGCATGGATGGCAAGGTTGGCAACTCGGATATGTAGATTCCTTTCTATGTAACCAACTTTGTGTAACCCTAGCCCCTCCGGTGTCTATATATACCGAAGGGTTTAGTCCGTAGGACAACAACAATCATAATCATAGGCTAGCTTCTAGGGTTTAGCCATTACGATCTCGTGGTAGATCAACTCTTGTAATACTCATATTCATCAAGATCAATCAAGAAGGAAGTAGGGCATTACCTCCATAGAAAGGGCCCGAACTTGGGTAAACATTGTGTCCCCCGCCTCATGTTACCATTAGCCTTAGATGCACAGTCCGGGACCCCCTACCCGAGATCCGCCGGGTTTGACACCGACATTGGTGCTTTCATTGAGAGTTCCACTGTGTCTTCACTAGAAGGCTTGATGGCTCCACCAATCATCCACAACAATGTAGTCCAGGGAGAGATCTTCCTCCCCAGACAGATCTTTGTATTCGGTGGCTTCGCACTGCGGGCCAACTCACGACCATCTGGAGCAGATTGATAGCTACGCCCCTGGCCATCAGGTCAGATTTGGAAGCCTGAATTTTGTGGCTGATATCCATGGAGGATTGATCTTCGACGGATTCGAGCCCATGGCAGCTGTCCCCTGCCACCATGATGAACATGACCTAAATCTATCATCTGGCCACGCTCAAGAGATAACACCTATAACCGCTCTGGCCATAGATCCGGAGCAGACCGCGTCGTCCGAAGACAGGAAGCTTAACCCCGCCGTTGAAGCTGTAGACTCAGCGGCGCTTGAGACGCACACAGACCCAACATTGAGTTGAGCTTGTGTCACCGGAACCTCGGACTCGTCTCCGGCCATAGGCTCCGGGCCGCATGCATCCACGTCCATCGAACCCAATTGGGCGCCGATCTTGGAGTTCAGCTCCGCGGATATCTTCTAGCACTCACCTCTAGGTGATGTGCTAAACTCATTGAAATCCCTCTCCTTGTCAGGAGACTCTCGGGCGAACTATGTCCGGCTCGAGTGGGAAGCGGATGGAGAAGAATTTCGTTACCCACCCACCACCCACTTGATAGCCACTGTCGATGACTTAACCGACATGCTTGATTTCGACTCCGAAGACATCGACGGTATGGGCGACGACGCCGGAGAGGAACAGGAACCACCGCCTATAGGGTGTTGGAAAACCACCTCCTCATACGACATATGAAATTCAGTCGAGGATAAACCTCCTGAGATACAGCCAAAGCGCCGATGTCAGCGGCCCCGCTCTAAGCCACGCCATAGTAGAAACAGCAACGAAAAGCTCCGACGCAATAGACACAAGCGTGAAGTAATGGTGCCAACACCGTATCAGTGGCTCTAAGTCCGGTCAGCGAAAGAATCCATTTAAGAGAAATAATCCGGGCCCGTCCAGTTTGGACCGCATACTCAATCGTCCATGTCAAATCCACGGCACTCCTGATAAACCAGCCAATCATACCAACAGAGAGTGTTGGGTTTTTAAATAGGCCGGCAAGTTAAATGCCGAGAATAATGAGAAGGGGTCGCAAAGCAAGGACGATGACAAGGAACCCCGGCCACCGAATAAAGGGGGACAGAAGAAGTTTCCTCCCCAAGTCAAAACAGTGAATATGATATACGCTACCCATATCCCCAAGAGGGAGCGGAAGCGCGCACTCAGGGACGTCTACGCGATGGAGCCAGTCGCCCCAAAGTACAACCCATGGTCTTCTTGTCTGATCATCTTCGATCGCAGGGACCATCTGACCAGTATCCATCATGGCGGTTCAGCCGCACTGGTCCTTGATCCAATCATTGATGGACTCCACCTTACGCGAGTCCTCATGGACGGCAGCAGCAGCCTGAACCTGCTCTATCAGGATATAGTGCACAAAATGGATATTGATCCCTCAAGGATCAAGCCCACAAAAACCACCTTTAAAGGTGTCATACCAGGTGTAGAGGCCTGCTGTACGGGCTCAATCACGCTGGAAGTGGTCTTTGGATCCCCGGATAATTTCCGAAGCGAAGAATTGATCTTTGATATCGTCCCCTTCCGCAGTGGCCATCACACACTACTCGAACGAACCGCATTTGCTCGCTTCAATGCGGTGCCGCACTATGCTTACCTCAGGCTCAAGATGCCCGGACCACGCGGTGCTATAACAGTCCATGGAAACACGGAACGCTCCCTCCGTACCGAGGAGCACACCGCGGCCCTTGCAGCAGAAGTACAGAGTAGCCTTTTAAGGTAGAACTTCAATTCGACAGTAAAGCCCACGGACACCGTCAAGAGAGGCCGAGCTACCCTGCAACAGGACAGTCCGGTTCGTCCAGAGATTTACTAGCAATTCGGCCTCCGTCCCAGTCCCGATCAAGCGGCGATACTTGTGCCGCGCGTACATAACTACGCACTTAAAATACCGTGGGCATGGATGGAGGCACAACCAAGATGGTGGTCCGTAATGCGGCTAAACCGCCCCTGGACCCGCATACCTTCACATTTCTCTTTCTTCTAGGTTTTTCTCTTTCCGAGGCTTTTTCTGATAACCTGATCATTAGACCTATCAAGGGACGGATACACCAAGAAGGCAAGAAGCTTTGATGTACGAGGGAACACCCAGGTGGTCTCTGCTAATGCTCATTATACTTGTTTTAAAAACCCGCACGCAGCTCGCCCTTGGTCATGGCATGTCAAATAGCCTTATTTTCTTACCGCATTACTTGTACAAGTACGCCTCGGCGTATTAATAAAATTACAATGGAAAATAATTTGCGGCTCAATATTTGTAGCGTTAGCTTATTACTTGATTTTTTTTCTTTTCTTTATATATATTCTTATCAATTGTGCCCGTACACTCTAGTACAACTTAATTCGCCAGGGGCTTCATTACGCCACATAATATGGCAAGAAAGTTCGAACACTTTTACGGTAGTTCGGCACCTCAAATAGTAGCATTATATGCATCGGCTTTGAATCATGTCTTGGGTCAATAGTTGGGTTTCCCGGCTCATGTGCTTGCTACCCTATGTTCCGCTATATCGGCTAGGGTAGTAAAGGGAGAACTACTACGATTGTGTCCTGGTTCTTCCAGATGAGCACCTCAGTAGAGAAAGCCTAAAACTGACTGTGATGGTGCGGCGAGAGCTGGTCAGCTGTTCGAGAGGTTTCAAATCTTTAGTGATTTTTCCACATTATGCGATGAATCGGTCTTTATCCGTTTAGGCGTGTATAGCGGCCCAAGTTTGGACTTCCGAACACCAGGGGCTACGCCCAATTTTTTCTTGTCAAACTCCTATGGCTAAGTGAAAATGATAAAGCAGAATAGTCCGATTCCCTGGCTCGTTGCGCTAAACACATCCTTAAAGGACCAAAACCTTGGATAAAGAGTGTTTAGATTTATCCCGAACACCCCCGTACTACCTACATGGGGGCAGAAGCCAACGACTGGCCAATTCTCAGACTTAATAAAAACGGTCGCACAGGAGGTGAAGTTTTAAACAACAAAACATTATATAACATAACGGATTTTTTTCATATTACAGGACAGGATAAACATGAATGTATTCATGGGAATATGATATACTTAGCACATTGCTCCGCCACAAGGCGGGATCCCTCCAAGACACTGTCATAATACAGCTCGGGTGTGCGGTGCTCCTTGCCCACGGGCAGTCCCTCAGTCATCAGCTTCACGGCGTCCATCTTCGCCCAGTGCATCTTGGCGCGGGCGAAAGCCATCCGCGCGCCTTCGATACAGACCGACCGCTTGATGGCTTCAAGCCTAGGGCAGGCGCTGACAAGCCGCTTCACGAGTCCGAAGTAGATGCTAGGAATAGCTTCGGCAGGCCATAGACGGATTATCAAATCCTTCATGGCTAGTTTGGCCACCTTATGCAGCTCGACCAACTGTTTCAGCTGATCACTAAAGAGCACTGGATGTTCTGGCGCAAGGTATTGCGACCAGAACAGTTTCTCCGTAGAGCTCCCCTCTTCGGCTTGGTAGAATTTTGCAGGATCTGATACGCTGCACGGCAGATCCGCAAACGCCCCTGGAGAACTCCAAATCCGGGTCAGTAGGAGGAACCTTTCCTTCACATAGTTGCTCTGCATTATTAAAGCCTTACCCACCACGATCTTCTTGGCCGTCTGGATTTCCTAGAGGGCACCCTGGGCTTTGGCTCGGGCATCTTGTGCGCTCTGGCGGGCCTTGGCAAGTTTGGACTCTTGCTCCTTAAAATCATGCTCCAAGGAGTCACATCTCTTGACTGCGCCATGGAGCTCTTGCTGGACCTCATTGACCCGGTCCTCATACTTTTGGCGTGCGGCCCGTTCCTTGGCTGCCTTGTCCTCGGCCTCGGCCAGCGCCTTCTTGAGGGCTGTTACTTCGGTCGCTGCCCCTAATAAATATAAATGACAGTTTAGTCAGAACAAATCGTTCATCATATCTGAATTTAGATAAGGTTCAATGCATACCTTTGCTTTCCTCTAGCTGCTTCTTCACGCGGCCGAGCTCTTCCTCGGCTTGCTCCATATTTTGCTTCAGTCTGGAGACTTCCGCAATATGAGCGGTCGCAGCCAACAGCAGGCCTACTTATTCACATAGAAATTTTATATTAGACTCCTGCGAAATTCATTTGATCCTCTGTTCGGCTTTTCTTTCCGAACACTAGATAGAGTAACAGGGGCTGCTGTCTATACTGTGCATTCTTTTTAAAATTTGTGTTGCTTACCTCAAAGCCTGTTAGAAGACTCGTGCACGCTTCGGTCAATCTGCTCTTCGGACTGGATCCTCTCAATCACCATACCCATAAGGGTACGGTGTTTGTCAATAATGGAAGCGCCTTGCAATGCTTCCAGTAGACTGTCTGGTGCCTCTGGATGGACTGAGGTCACCGGTGGCGTAGGCGCACTTCCCTCTTTCAAAAGAGGCGGTCTGCCTAATTCCATAGCCACATGGGTCTCCAGAACTATATTCGGTTGGGGGCCGAATTGACTACGGCCCCCATCGTCAGTATCCATGGGGGTTTGCTCCCCCATGTGTCCCGCAGCCGAGGCGTCACTCTCCGGCGCCTCCCTGATGGCCTCCGGATTCTCTCCCAGACTAGGGATCCTTCAGGATAACGCCTCAGCGCCATCTGTGTCCTTGGGAGAGCAGGCCGAGGGAATGGTCCCGCTGTCCATCGTGGCCGGATCCAGCGAGTCCTCCAAAGATAAGGACCGCTCAAGGTTGGACCGAGCCGGACTGCATCTGCATAATTTAGCGCATTAAAGCAATGAAGCAAAAAAGGCCGGATACATGAATGTATTTGGACACTTAGGATTTGGCCAGGGGCTTCCCCCTGGGCACCCACTCCGAGCTGCTGTCGGTGGCTGCAGTGGAGCTGTCCGGAAGGGAAGCTTTCCCCTTCTTGGATGCTTCGGCCTCCAACCGCTTGGAGGTCGTCCTCTTCTTTCTCGCCCCTGCAAGGGGGAAATGGATTTCTTCTTCTTCCTCCTCTTCCTCATCGTCTTTGGCAGAGGAGTGAGCTTCGGCGTCTTCGGACGGCGCGTTCGAAGAACCCTTGCAGCGGAGACCATCTCCGGTCCCCTTGGCCTTCTTCTTGGCCTTCTTCTCCGGCACCTGATAAGGCGCCGAAACCAGCATCTTCGTTAGAAGCGGGATTTCTAGGTCTTTGGGCTGCGGAGCCGGACATTTGATCCGCTCCGCCTTCTCTGTCCAAGTCTGAAAAAATTGATAGGGAGGCTCAGACACTTTCCTCGAATATGCAAGTAAAGGGTTCTTGATGTCCTTCTCCTTGATGGAGGAGGCCATCCACTTGCCTCCTGCTCCGGATCCGGACATGATTGGAGTGCTTTTTTTTGGGCGGAGAAGGCATAAGCTTGGGCGCTGGAGCTCGAGAATGGATGGGCAGAGGAAGGAGAAGGCGTGGGTGAACTAGGATGAATCCTTATCCCTTTATGAAGGCAGTAAAAGTCATGCGCCTCCCCACTCGCCTTAAAACTCGCCTATTCCCCAAAGCATCATGCAGATGGCACGGTTGGGTTAACCATGCCCGTATTGGTGAGAATCCCATGATAAGGGGACACGATCTCTGCTTTGACAAGACATGCCAATGAAACCGCACCTCGAATACGGAGGGGCAGGCTAAAAAATGGTTCGAATAATGGCAGGGTGATGATGTAATGTCATGCAACAAAAATTGTCAGCAGATTGGACTCGTGAAAGTATTGTACTCTCTACGGTGGTATGTGGAATTTGTTTTGCAGAGCCGGACACGATTCTTGTGTTCAAGATCTACTTTGAAGTATTCGGAGAAGGAACCCTCCTTGCAATGTCGAAGACAATCTATGCGCCAGACTCATCCTAATTGAAGCCTGGTTCAGGGGCTACTGAGGGAGTCCTAGATTAAGGGGTCCTCGGACAGCCGGACTATATACGCGTGCCCGACTTTTGGGCTATGAAGATACAAGATAGAAGACTTCTTCCCGTGTCCGGATGGGACTCTCCTTTGCGTGGATGGCATGCTTGGCGATTCGGATATGTAGATTCCTTTCTCTATAACCGACTTTGTGTAACCCTAGCCCCTCTGGTGTCTATATAAACGGGAGGGTTTAGTTCGTAGGACAACAACAATCATAATCATAGGCTAGCTTCTAGGGTTTAGCCATTACAATCTTGTGGTAGATCAACTCTTGTAATACTCATATTCATCAAGATCAATCAAGCAGGAAGTAGGGTATTACCTCCATAGAGAGGGCCCGAACCTGGGTAAATATTGTGTCCCCCGCCTCCTGTTACCATTAGCCTTAGACGCATAGTTCGGGACCCCCTACCCGAGATCCGCTGGTTTTGACACCGACATCCACCTCCCCCTTCCCCCTATATATAGTGAGGGGGAGAGAGGGCTGAACCAATCCCTTCCCCGGGCGTAGCCCTCCCTCCTCCAACACCTCCTCCTCCTCCGTAGAGCTTGGCGAAGCCTTGCAGGAAAACCGCAAGCTCCACCACCACATCGTCATTGTCGGATTTCGGGTTCCGGCAGACCCTTGAGGTTCGAACACTGGGGTGCGCGTGGAGATTACGCCCCCTATCTACCTGCTCCTCACCGAATCGCTTGGATCTAAACTACAAAAGAATCAGCACAAAGACACAGGGTTTATACTGGTTCAGGCCACCATTGTGGTGTAATACCCTACTCCAGTGTGTGGCGTGGTGGATTGCCTCTCGGGCTAATGATGAACAATACAAGGTGGAACAGCCTCGCGAGGGTCTGTTCTTGGCCGGTGCGACGAACTGCTAGGAGGAGTTCAGTTGCTCTATCTACTAGTTCCTTGGTGGAGATCTCTTTTCCAGATGCCTCTACCCTGGGGGTGGCTAGTCCTATTTTTAGGCAAAGGCCCAGGGCCTCTTCCCAAATATTGAGCGGGAAGGGCGCCAACAATTGGCCATTTTGAAGGGGAACAGCGGGCACACTTATCCTGACTAAAGTTGGTCCTCGCCTGTCAAAGGCTCTGGTGGCGACGCCGGCTTGGGCTCCACGGTGACCTCCATCCTGTCGATGGACTGGTCTTGGTCTTGTTGCACCGAAATGGATGCCTTTGCTTGATGCTCTCGCCTGCGCTTGCTCCCCTTGCACCAAAGAGTAAAGGAGGACACTGCGCGGGCTGGCGCCCGACTGGCGCCCTTTGTCGTCATGGCTTGCGTCATGGGCATCTCGTGAGGTACCCTACCTTGAACTCTCCGCCTCCTCGTGAACCAGCCTGATGAGGCCATGCCTGAGGAAGCTCCATGTCGTCCGCCCCGCGAGGCTTGGCCCCTCGCGAGGGTCTTGAGCTTGTGTTGATGAAGATGGGCTGTGCTGGGCCCCCCTTTGAGCCACGCCGCGGGCCGCAGGCAGGCAAGTCTGGGGACCCCCGTTCCCAGAACGCCGACAGTAGCCCCCGGGCCCACGGCGCGCCCGGACTTGGCCGAGCAGAGAGGCGAAAGGGCAAGTGCGAAGCGTCACGGGCCCTAACAGCCTACAGCCTTGGGCGCCGCGTGGCGGTTGATTGGACATGGGCGCCTCCGCTTCCCCACGGCGCCTCGGTAACTGCACGGATGCGACTAGTCCCTGCATGCAAAACGGGTCATGATTACCTACGATCATGGTGGTCGACGGTTGTCCTTCGTCGGCTATAAGTACGGAACGGCGTGCGCCTTTCCGGTCTATCCCCTCTTGCTTCTCCTTCTCCTTCATGGCTCCGCCAAGGAAGTTCTTGGTCGTAGAGAAAGGGAAGGCTCGCCAGGTCGAGTCTACCTCTCCCCCGCCCAAGCGCGGTCGAGGCCGCCCTCGCAAGCATCTTGTGGCCTCCGCGGCGGCCCCCCGCGGTCGTGGAGGTGGCTCTCTGCGCGGTGATGAGCGGCTAGCCGTGGTCGGGGGGCGTGCTCCGGCCGTGCGACCCCCAAGGTCGCGCCTCCATACTATGGAGGTGCTGCCGGAGTTCATTGTGTGGGCGGCGGAGCCAACCAGTGGCCGGCTTCAGCTCCCTTGCTTCCTCCTTGGTGACCTCCTAGCCGGCGCTTTGGGCGGCCTCTGGCTCCAGGCAGATGGCTGCTACAGCCGGGCCTCGTGGGCTTCGCTGGAGGTCTCCGCCGCCGGGAGCCCAGCCTTGACCCGCGGCTGGCAGACGTTTGCCCGCGCGCATGGACTGAGCCGCCGGTGCACTCTACACTTCAAGTTTGACAGCGACGCCACCCTCTATGTGAGGGTGTTTGGGGAAGATGGTCACCGTGCAGGGTGCTGCCCTGAAGACGACGACCGCGGCCAGGGACTCAGCCCCGGCGAGGACGGAGAGGACAGTGCGCGCGTGGTTGGCGGCGCCCGAGACTCCTCAAGCTTCACCAGCTCTTCTCCGGGTAGCGACCCTTCTAGCAGCAGCCGCAGCAAGCCCCCGCGTTGTCGCGCCCGCTTGGAGGACGGCAGCGGGTCTGCCTGCCGTCGCGCCTCGGTGAAGCGCGAGAGGGAGTCCGCCTGAGTTCCGGAGGCGGCTCGAGTCTTCCCTGAGGCCCAGCGTGGGGCAAGCTTCTCCCGCTTTGTTCTTTTCTTTCTTTTCTCCTGCGCAAAAAAAAGACAGCGGTGTGGGGCCCCGTGGGGGCGTGTTTGGGTTATTGTCGTCAATCATCGTACTGTTTTTGCTGTTTCGGTATTGTTCCTTTCTGTCGCATGCCCGCGCATAGGTAATCCCCAGCCTCAGCCGTGGGGTGAGCGACCCAGGCCCTGTATTCGAGTCATGGTGCCCGTGAGGCATGGACTGGAGGGGCGCTCCTGTAGTGGACCCGGGCCGTGAAATCTTGAGCGATTCGGACGAGAATACTCGCGAGGGCTCCCGGGGCTTCCACCTCGTGAGCCCTTGCGCAAGAGAAATCGAGGCAGGAGAGCGAAAAAGTCGAAGAGCCATAAGTCAAAAGACGGCGATAGTTTCAATAAAACTCCAAATAAGAATGAACTAGCCAACTGGAGAAAGCAAATGAAAAAGCCGCGTTCGGCACCTAGTCTAGTCTTCGACGTCTTCTCACCAGCGCGAAGCTAAGTGCTGCCACTGGGCGTGGGAGGGAGCCCCAGGGCCTGAGACCGGCACCCCTGAGACTCCGGGGCGTGTACAACCCGAACTCATTATTACGTGAGAGTGTCATGGGCGGCGAGCTTCACAGGCGTTGGCCTTCTTCACAGGCTCCGGGCCTTTCTTCGGGGAGGCAAGCTTCACGGGCATTGGCCCTCTTCACAGGCTCCGGGCCTTTTCCAAAATGCAACAGCTTCACAGGCGTTCGCCTTCTTCACAGGCTCTGGGCCTTTTCCAAAAAGGATGAGCTTCACAGGCATTCGCCTTCTTCACAGGCTCTGGGCCTTTTCCAAAATGCGACAGCTTCACAGGCATTCGCCTTCTTCACAGGCTCCGGGCCTTTTCCAAAACGCAACAGCTTCACAGGCATTCTCCTTCTTCACAGGCTCTGGGCCTTTTCCAAAAAGATGATCTTCACAGGCATTCACCTTCTTCACAGGCTCTGGGCCTTTTTCAGGGGTAAAACTTCCGGAGGTGCTGGATGTTCCATGCATTCTGGACTGACACCCCCTCCTGAGTCTCCAAGTGCGCGGAGCCAGGCCTGGAAACATGAACAACCTTGAACGGGCCCTCCCACATGGGAGAGAGCTTATGCAGTCCCTCCCTAGAGAGAACCCGCCTGAGCACGAGGTCCCCTACCTCAAGAGTCCTAGGGCGGATGTTGCGGCAGTGGTATCGCCGCAGCGATTGTTGATACCTTGCCGCTCGCAATGTGGCTTCTCGGCGACGCTCCTCCCCCAGCACGAGGTCCATCCCCCGCAAGGCGTCCTGTTGCGCTTCATCGAACTCCAGAACCCGTGCGGATCGACGTCTGACCTCGTGAGGGAGGACCGCTTCGGCTCCATAGACCAAGAAGAACGGGGTCTCTCCAGTCGGCTTGGTTGCGGTCGTGCGGATGGACCACAACACGGACTGAAGCTCGTCGTACCAGCCTCTGCTGCAGGCTTTCAGCTTCTTGTTGAATGTTCCGGTCTTGAGGCCCCTCAGGACCTCCGCGTTGGCCCGCTTGGCCTGGCCGTTGCTTCGGGGGTGCACCACTGACGCGTAGCATATCTGCGTTCCAAGGTTAGCATAGTATGTTTTGAAGAGGTTACTAGTGAACTGCGAACCGTTGTCGGTGATGATGTGGTTCGGCACCCCGAACCGGCTCACGATGCCCTTGATGAACTTGACCGCTGAACCCGCAGGGATGGTGCAGACGGCTTCCACTTCGGCCCACTTGGTGAACTTGTCCACGGCGACGTAGAGGTAGCGATAGCCCCCGGGCGCCCGAGGAAACGGGCCCAGTATATCAAGCCCCCAGACTGCGAATGGCCACGTGAGGGGTATGGTCTGCAGACCTCCAGCCGGCTGATGGATCTGTTTTGCATGGAATTGACAGGCTTCGCAAGCCTTTACCAGTTCGACGGCGTCATTATGCGCAGTAGGCCAATAGAAGCCGCTGCGGAATGCTTTTCCCACGAGGGTTCGTGATGACGTGTGGTGCCCATAGTCTCCTCCGTGTATATCCGCCGGCAGCTCTTTCCCTTGCTCCCTGGAGATGCAACGTAGGGACACATCATTTGGTCGCTTCCGGTAGAGTTCCTCATCCCTAATGCAATATGCTGTGGCTTGTCGCGCCACACGCTCCGCTTCTTCTTCCTTCTCCGGCAGGGTCCCTTGCGTTAAGTAACTCCGGAGCTCTGTGATCCAGCACCCCTCCTGAGGCTCCATTGTCAGGAGTAGGCGCGCTCCTGAGGCTATGGCGTCTGCTGAGGCGATGGGGCCTCCGGAAGCTGGTTGCCTGGGGGAGAGGCCTCCTCCATTCCCGGCGCGCTCCTCTGTGGCGGCTGATCCTCCTCAACCGGGGCAGCGACCTCTGTGAGTCCTTTTTGGTCCTGCTTTGCCTTGACACGGGTAGTAGCCGTGACTTTGGTACGATGCTCCTCCCTAACTGCCACCAGAGCCGCGTTGGCAGAGTAAGGAGTGGCGGCGAGATAGAGTACCAAGGGCTCTTGAGGGCGTGGGGCCACCATCACCGGAGGGCTGGTTAGGTATCTCTTGAGATCTTGGAACGCCTTGTCGGCCTCTTCAGTCCATTCAAAGGGCCCCTTTTTCTTCATCAGCTGAAAGAAAGGCAGCGCTCGCTCCCCTAACCTGGAGATGAAGCGCCCCAGTGTAGTCACGCGCCCAGTGAGCTTCTGCATCTCTCTAAGGGTCTTTGGCGGGCTCATGTCCTCGACCGCCTTGACCTTTTCTGGGTTGGCCTCGATGCCTTGGTGGGACAAGAGGGAACCCAAGAGCTTGCCCGAGGGGACTCCAAACACACACTTCTCCGGGTTGAGCCGCAGGCTCACTGCGTTGAGGTTTGCAAAGGTTTCCTCCAGGTCTTGTATCAGGGTCTTGGCCTTGCGAGACTTCACTACAATGTCGTCGACGTAAGCTTCCACATTCTTCCCGAGTTGCGGGCCCAAGGTGATGTGCATGAGCCGCTGAAAGGTTGCCCCCGCGTTGCGCAGTCCGAAGGGCATGCATGTATAGCAGTACACCCCACACGGGGTCAAGAAGGCCGTCTTTTCCACATCTTCCACCGCTATCTTGATCTGGTGATACCCGGAGAAGGCATCCAAGAAGCATAACAGGTCACACTCAGCGGTGGAATCGATGATCTGATCGATGCGTGGCAGGGGGAACGGATCTTGCGGGCATGCTTTGTTGAGGTTGGTGAAGTCGACACGCATGTGTTCCTTCCCTCCCTTCTTTGGCACAACCACAGGGTTGGCCAACCAATCTGGGTATCGGACCTCGCGAATGACCCCCGCGGCTTCTAGCTTGCGGGTCTCCTGGACGATGAAGGCCTGCTTTTCAATGGACTGCCGCCTTGCTTTCTGCTTCACGGGGCGCACGTTGGGGCACACGTTGAGGTGGTGCTCGATCACGCCCCGTGGGATCCCTGCCAATTGATCGGGCTCACAACCGAACGCCTTCTTGTTTGCACGTAGGAACTTGACCAGGGCTCCCTCCTGCTCGGGCTCGAGGTGGGCGCCTATGGTGAAAGTGGCGCTAGTGGACCCGTCCTCGTCGACGGGTATCTGCTTGGTCTCCGCCTTGTCTTGGGTGAACAACTATTTCTTCTTGGCCGGTGCAGCCCCCTTGGGCTCGGGGGCCCCCGTGTCGGCGGGCTGTGCTGACGCCGCCGTCTTGAAGGCAAGCTTGAGTGCTCGCAGCGCATCCCCGGCGTCCCCAGGCATGGTAAGGACTCTGCTACTTCCGGGCATCTTCATAAGGTTGTACGCCGGGTGAGTCGCGGCCATGAATTGGGCCAGTGCTGGGTAGCCGAGGATGGCGTTGTAGGGGAGGCCGATGAGGGCGATATCGAAATCGACCAGCTCCATGCGGAAATTGTCGTAGGTGCCGAAATTACTGGGAGCCGGATCTGCCCCAAGGAGCTGGAAGACCCGCCCCCGACACCCATGAAGGGTCGGCTGGGCTGCAGCCGCTCCCGGGGTATGCGGAGGAGGTTGAAGGTCTCGACTGAGAGCACGTTGAGGCCCGCGCCACCGTAGATGAGGGTCCTGGTGACAGCCACCTGGCAGATGGTGGGGGTGCACAGCATGGGGAGCGCACCCGAGCAAGCCGAGTTGGAGGGGTGGTCCTCCGAGCTGAAGGCTAGCCGGGCCTACGGCTCCGACCGGTCCCACGGAGCCCCCTGCCGCGTGGAGGCGGCGCCGACCCAGCAGATGAATGGCTTGACATGGTGACTGGAGGGAGCCGCCTGCAAGCCGCCCAGGAGGGCCACGACGATCAGGGAGGCCGGCGCGGCATGGTGGGCAAGGAAGAGGTCGTGCGGCTTTTCCCAAGAGGCCATGGAGGGATGCAGGGCCGACACTTGCTGCCCGTTCCCCGCCGAGCCGGTGGCGGTGTTGACGGCAGGCGACGGGGAACGACGAGGGTGCCCGCCGACGGGAGCCGTCTGGGCGACTCGAGCGGCGAGAGCAGCCTGACGAGCGTCAGACATGGATGCGACGGTCGGAGAAGAGCAGGGCGACGGAAGACGAATTCCGGCGCACCCCCTACCTGGCGTGCCAAATGTCGGATTTCGGGTTCCGGCAGACCCTTGAGGTTTGAACACCGGGGTGTGCACGGAGATTACGCCCCCTATCTACCTGCTCCTCACCGAATCGCTTGGATCTAAACTACGAAAGAATCAGCAAAAAGACACAGGGTTTATACTGGTTTAGGCCACCATTGTGGTGTAATACCCTACTCCAGTGTGTGGCGTGGTGGATTGCCTCTTGGGCTAATGATGAACAATACAAGGTGGAACAGCCTCGCGAGGGTCTGTTCTTGGCTGGTGCAACGAACTGCTAGGAGGAGTTCAGTCGCTCTATCTACTAGTTCCTTGGTGGAGATCTCTTTTCCAGATGCCTCTACCCTGGGGGTGTCTAGTCCTATTTATAGGCAAAGGCCCTGGGCCTCTTCCCAAATATTGAGCGGGAAGGGCGCCAACAATTGGCCATTTTGAAGGGGAACAGCGGGTACACTTATCCTGACTAAAGTTGGTCCTTGCCTGTCAAAGGCTCTGGTGGTGACGCCGGCTTGGGCTCCACGGTGACCTCCATCCTGCCGTTGGACTGGTCTTGGTCTTGTTGCACCGAAATGGATGCCTTTGCTTGATGCTCTCGCCTGCGCTTGCTCCGCTTGCACCAAAGTGGAAAGGAGGACACTGCGCGGGCTGGCGCCCGACTGGCGCCCTTTGTCGTCATGGCTTGTGTCATGGGCACCTCGCGAGGTACCCTGCCTTGAACTCTCCGCCTCCTCATGAGCCAGCCTGATGAGGTTGTGCTTGAGGAAGCTCCATGTCATCCGCCCCGCGAGGCTTGGCCCCTCGCGAGGGTCTTGAGCTTGTGTTGATGAAGATGGGTTGTGCTGGGCCCCCCTTTGAGCCACGCCGCGGGCCGCAGGCAGGCAAGTCTGGGGACCCCCGTTCCCAAAACACCGACAGTCGTGCTGCCAGAGCTCTCCCTCAACTTCTCCTCTCCACTTTCTGGATCAAGGAGGAGACATCCCCGGGCTGTACGTGTGTTGAACGCGGAGGCACCGTCCGTTCGGTGCTAGATCGGATCTTCCGTGATTTGAATCGCCGCGAGCATGACTCCATCAGCCGTGTTCTTGTAACGCTTCTGCTTAGCAATCTTCAAGGGTATGAAGATGCACTCCTTCTCTCTCCCTCTCTTGTTGCTAGCATCTCCTAGATTGATCTTGGTGACACGTAGGAAAATTTTGAATTATTACTACATTCCCCAACAGGTTTCACTAGTGGCTTCTCTCGAGATAGCATGTATTGCAGTGGGTGAACAAATTACTGCCGTGCAATTGATTGAAAAGCGCATAATTATGAAGATATCTAATGCCATGATCATGAACATAGGCATCACGTCCATGTCAAGTTGACCGAAACGATTCTGTATCTACTACTATTACTCCACACATCGACTGCTATCCAGCATGCATCTAGAGTATTAAGTTCATAAGAACGGAGTGACGCATTAAGCAAGATGACATGATGTAGAGGGATAAACTCAACCAATATGATATGAACCCCATCTTTATCCTCGATGGCAACAATACAATACGTGTCTTGCTACCCCTACTGTCATTAGGAAAGGACACCACAAGATTGAACCAAAAGCTAAGCACCTCTCCCATGGCAAGAAAGATCAATCTAGTAGGCCAAACTAAACCGATAATTGGAAGAGACTTAGAAAGATATCAAATCATGCATATAAGAATACAGAGAAGAACCAAATAATATTCATAGATAATCTTGTTCATAAATCCACAATTCATCGGATCTCGGCAAACACACCACAAAAGAGTATAAACATCAAATAGATCTCCAAGAACATTGGGGAGAACTTTGTATTGAGAATCAAAGAAAGAGAAGAAGCCACCTAGCTAATAACTATGGACCCGAAGGTCTGTGGTAAACTACTCACGCTTCATCGAAGAGGCAATGCTACTGATGTAGAAGCCCTCCATGATCGATTCCCCCTCCGGCAAATCGCCGGAAAAGGCCCCAAGATGGGATCTCACGGGTACAGAAGGTTGTGGCGGTGAAAAGTTGTTTCGTGGCTCCCTCCGATGTTTCTTGGGTATAAGAGCATATATAGGCGAAAGAAGTACGTCGGTGGAGCTATGAGGGGCCCACGAGGGTGGGGGCGCGCCTAACCCCTGTGGGCGCGCCCTCCTGCCTCGTGGCGTTTCTGACTTCAACTCCAAGTCTTCTGGTTTGCTTTCGGTCCAAGAAAGATTATAGCGAAGGTTGTGTTCCGTTTGGACTCCGTTTGGTATTCCTTTTCTGCAAAACTCTAAAATAGGCAAAAAAAAAGAAACTGGCACTACGTCGCCGGTTAATAGGTTAGTCCCAAAAATAATATAAAAGAGCATATTAAAGCCCATTAAACATCCAATACATATAATATAATTGCATGGAACAATAAAAAATTAAAGATACGTTGGAGAGTATCAAGCATCCCCAAGCTTAATTCCTGCTCGTCCTCGAGTAGGTCAATGATAAAAACAGAATTTTTGATTAGGAATGCTACCTAGCATATTTATCAATGTAATATTCTTTATTGTGGCATGAATTTTCAGATTTGTAAGATTCAAGACAAAAGTTTAATATTGACATAGAAATAATAATACTTCAAGCATACTAACAAAGCAATCATGTCTTCTCAAAATAACATGGCCAAAGAAAGTTATCCCTACAAAATCATATAGTCTGGTTATGCTCTATTTTCACCACACAAAGTATTTAATCATGCACAACCCTGATGACAAGCCAAGCAATTGTTTCATACTTTTGATGTTCTCAAACCTTTTCAAGCTTCACACAATACATGAGGGTGAGCCATGGACATAGCACTATAGGTGTAATAGAATGGTGGTTGTGGATAATACAAAAAGGAGAAGATAGTCTCACATTGACTAGGCGTATCAATAGGCTATGGAGATGCCCACCAATAGGTATCAATGTGAGTGAGTGGGGATTGCCATGCAACGGGTGCACTACTGCTATAAGTGTATGAAAGCTCAACAAAAGAAACTAAGTGGGTGTGCATCCAACTTACTTGCTCACAAAGACCTAGGGTATTTTGAGGAAGCCCATCATTGGAATATACAACCAAGTTCTATAATGAAAAACTAAAGGATAGTAGCATTGCCCCTTTCTCCTTTTCTCTCATATTTTTTTTATTTGGGCCCTTTATCTTTTTTTATGGCCTCTTTTTTTAGTCTGGAGTCTCATCCCGACTTGTGGGGGAATCATAGTCTCCATCATCCTTTCCTCACTGGGACAATGCTTTAATAATGAAGATCATCACACTTTTATTTACTTACAAATCAATACTTAGAATAAAAGATGACTCCATGTGAATGCCTTCGGCGGTGTACCGGGACGTGCAATGATTCAAGACTGACATGTATGAAAAATTATAAACGGTGGTTTTGCCACCAATACGATGTCAACTACGTGATCATGCAGGGCAATATGACAATGATGGAGCGTGTCATAGTAAATGGAATGGTGGAAAGTTGCATGGAAATATATCTCGGAATGGCTATGGAAATGCCATAATAGGTAGGTATGGTGGCTATTTTGACGAAGGTATATGGTGGGTGTATGGTACGGGTGAAAGTTGCGCGGTACTAGAGAGGCTAGCAATGATGGAAGGGTGAGAGTGCGTATAATCCTGGACTCAACATTAGTAATAAAGAACTCACATACTTATTGCAAAAATTTATTAGTTATCGAAACGAAGTACTATGCGCATGCTCCTAGGGGGATAGATAGGTAGGAAAAGACCATCGCTCGTCCCCGACCGCCACTCATAAGGAAGACAATCAATAAATAAATCATGCTCCAACTTCATCACATAACGGTTCACCATACGTGCATGCTACGGGAATCACAAAATTTAACACAAGTATCTCTCGAATTCACAACTACTCTACTAGCATGACTCTAATATCACCATCTTCATATCTCAAAACAATCATAAAAATCAAACTTCCCATAGTATTCAATGCACTTTATATGAAAGTTTTTATTATACCCATCTTGGATGCCCATCATATTAGGACTAATTTTATAACCAAAGAAAATTACCATGCTGTTCTAAAAGACTCTCAAAATAATATAAGTGAAGCATGAGAGTTCAACAATCTCTATAAAATATAACCACCACCGTGCTCTAAAAAGATATAAGTGAAGCATTAGAGCAATATTGTCTAGCTCAAAAGATATAAGTGAAGCACATAGAGTATTCTAATAAATTCCGACTCATGCATATCTCTCACAAAAGGTGTGTACAGCAAGGATGATTGTGGTAAACTAAAAAGCAAAGACTCAAGTCATACAAGACGCTCCAAGCAAAACACATATCATGTGGTGAATAAAAATATAGCCTCAAGTAAAGTTACCGATAGATGAAGACGAAAGAGGGGATGCCTTCCGGGACATCCCCAAGCTTAGGCTTTTGGTTGTCCTTGGATTTTACCTTGGGGTACCTTGGGAATCCCCAATCTTAGGCTATTTCCACTCCTTATTCCAAAATCCATCAAATCTTTACCCAAAAGCTTGAAAACTTCACAACACAAAACTTCAACAGAAAATCTCATGAGCTCCGTTAGTATAAGAAAATAAACCACCACTTTAAGGTACTGTAATGAACTCATTATTTAATTATTTTTGTCTTAAACCAACTGTATTCCAACTTCTCTATGGTTCATACCTCCCGATACTACTCATAGATTCAACAAAATAAGCAAACAACACACGAAAAACAGAATCTGTCAAAAACAGAACCGTCTGTAGCAATCTGTAACTTTCAAATACTTCTGTAACTCTAATTTTTTTCAAATAAATTGGTGGACGTGATGAATTTCTCTATTAATCATCTACAAAAATAATCAACCTAAAATCACTCTTCTGTAAAAAATGACAGCTATTATCGTGAGCGCAAAAGTTTCTGTTTTTTACGGCAAGATCGCAAAGACTTCACCCAAGTCTTCCCAAAGGTTCTACTTGGCACAAACACTAATTAAAACATAAAACCACATCTAAACAGAAGCTAGATGAATTATTTATTACTAAACAGGAGGAAAAATCAAAGAACAAAACTAAATTTGGTTGCCTCCCAACAAATGCTATCGTTTAACGCCCCTAGCTAGGCATAAGAACACGAATATATCTAGGTATTGCCATCTTTGGTATGCAATCCATAAGTGGCTCGCAAAATAGATTAATAAGGCAATTTAATTTTCTTCCTAGGAAATTGTTCCTGAAGGAAATATGCCCTAGAGGCAATAATAAAGTTATTATTTATTTCCTTATTTCATGATAAATGTTTATTATTCATGCTAGAATTGTATTAACCGGAAACATAATACATGTGTGAATACATAGACAAACATAGTGTCACTAGTATGCCTCTACTTGACTAGCTCGTGAATCAAAGATGGTTAAGTTTCCTAGCCATGGACAAAAGAGTTGTCATTTGATTAACGGGATCACATCATTAGGAGAATGATGTGATTGACTTGACCCATTCTGTTAGCTTAGCACACGATCGTTTAGTATGTTGCTACTGCTTTCTTCATGACTTATACATGTTCCTGTGACCATGAGATTATGCAACTCCCGTTTACCGGAGGAACACTTTGTGTGCTGCCAAACGTCACAATGTAACTGGGTGATTATAAAGGATCTCTACAGGTGTCTCCGAAGGTACATGTTGGGTTGGCGTATTTCGAGATTAGGATTTGTCACTCCGATTGTCGGAGAGGTATCTCTGGACCCTCTCGGTAATGCACATCACTATAAGCCTTGCAAGCAATGTAGCTAATGAGTTAGTTACGGAATGATGCATTACGTGACGAGTAAAGAGACATGCTGGTAACGAGATTGAACTAGGTATTGAGATACCGATGATCGAATCTCGGGCAACTAACATACCGATGACAAAGGGAACAACGTATGTTGTTATGCGGTTTGACCGATAAAGATCTTCGTAGAATATGTAGGAGCCAATATGAGCATCCAGGTTCCGCTATTGGTTATTGACCGGAAACAGTTCTAGGTCAAGTCTACATAGTTCTCGAACCCGTAGGGTCCGCACGCTTGACGTTACGATGACAGTTTTATTATGAGTTTATAAGTTTTGATGTACCGAAGGTTGTTCGGAGTCCCGGATGTGATCACGGACATGACGAGGAGTCTCGAAATGGTCGAGACATAAAGATTGATATATTGGACTACTATATTCGGACACCGGAAGTGTTCCGGGTGATTTCGGAGAAAACCGGAGTGTCGGAGGGGTTACCGGAACCCCCCGGGGAAGTATTGGGCCTTAGTGGGCCTGAGGGGAGAGAGAGGGCAGCAGCCCAGGAGGTGGCGCGCCCCCTCCCATGGGGAGTCTGAATTGGACAAGGGGAGGGGGCGCGGCCCCTCTTTCCCTCTCCCTCTCCCTCTCTTTCCTTCCCCCTCCCTCCTTCCTAGTTGGACTAGGAAAGGGGAGTCCTACTCCCACTAGGAGGAGGACTCCCCCCCTCTTTGGCGCGCCCACTAGGGCCAGCCAGCCTCCCCCCTTGCTCCTTTATATACAGGGGCAGGGGCAGCTCTAGACACACAAGTTGATCTTCGTGATCGTTCCTTAGCCGTGTGCGGTGCCCCCCTCCACCATATTCCACCTCGGTCATATCGTAGCGGTGCTTAGGCGAAGCCCTGCGTCGGTAGAACATCATCATCGTCACCACGCCGTCTCGCTGACGGAACTCATCCCCGACACCCTGCTGGATCGGAGTCCAGGGATCGTCATCGAGCTGAACGTGTGCCGAACTCGGAGGTGCCGTACGTTTGGTACTTGGATCGGTCGGATCGTGAAGACGTACGACTACATCAACCGCGTTGTCATAACGCTTCTACTTTTGGTCTACGAGGGTACGTGGACAACACTCTCCCCTCTCGTTGCTATACATCACCATGATCTTGCATGTGCGTAGGATTTTTTTTAAATTACTATGTTCCCCAACAGTGGTATTAGAGCCAGGTTTTATGCGTAGATGTTATATGCACGAGTAGAACACAAATGAGTTGTGGACGATACGAGTCATACTGCTTACCAGCATGTCATACTTTGGTTCAGCGGTATTGTTGGATGAAGCGGCCCGGACCGACATTATGCGTATGCTTACGCGAGACTGGTTTTACCGCCGTGCTTTGCACACAGGTGACTAGTGGGTGTCTGTTTCTCCAACTTTAGTTGAACCGAGTGTGGCTACGCCCGGTCCTTGCGAAGGTTAAAACAACACTAACTTGACGAACTATCGTTGTGGTTTTGATGCATAGGTAAGAACGGTTCTTGCTCAGCCCGTAGCAGCCACGTAAAACTTGCAACAAGAAAGTAGAGGATGCCTAACTTGTTTTTGCAGGGCATATTGTGATGTGATATGGTCAAGACGTGATGCTATATTTTATTGTATGAGATGATCATGTTTTGTAACCAAAGTGATCGGCAACTGGCAGGAGCCATATGGTTGTCGCTTTATTGTATGAAATGCAAGCTCCCTGTAATTGCTTTACTTTATCACTAAGCGGTAGCGATAGTAGTAGAAGCAATAGATGGCGTAAAAGACAACGATGCGACGATGGAGATCAAGGTGTCGTTCCGGTGACGATGGTGATCACGACGGTGCTTCGGAGATGGAGATCACAAGCACAAGATGATGATGGCCATATCATATCACTTATATTGATTGCATGTGATGTTTATCTTTTATGCATCTTATCTTGCTTTGATTGACGGTAGCATTTTAAGATGATCACTCACTAATTATCAAGAAGTGTTCTCCCTGAGTATGCACCGTTGCGAAAGTTCTTCGTGCTGAGACACCACGTGATGATCGGGTGTGATAGGCTCTACGTTCAAATACAACAGGTGCAAAACAGTTGCACACGTGGAATACTCAGGTTAAACTTGATGAGCCTAGCATATACAGATATGGCCTCGGAACACGGAGACTGAAAGGTCGAGCGTGAATCATATAGTAGATATGATCAACATAGTGATGTTCACCATTGAAAACTACTCCATCTCACGTGATGATCGAACATGGTTTAGTTGATTTGGATCACGTGATCACTTAGATGACTAGAGAGATGTCTGTCTAAGTGGGAGTTCTTAAGTAATATGATTAATTGAACTTAAATTTATCATGAACTTAGTCCTGGTAGTATTTTGCAAATTATGTTGTAGATCAATAGATTGCGTTGTTGCTTTCATATGTTTATTTTGATATGTTCCTAGAGAAAATTGTGTTGAAAGATGTTAGTAGCAATGATGCGGATTGGATCCGTGATCTGAGGTTTATCCTCATTGCTGCATAGAAGAATTATGTCCTTAATGCACCGCTAGGTGACAGACCTATTGCAGGAGCAGATGCAGACGTTATGAATGTTTGGCTAGCTCAATATGATGACTACTTGATAGTTTTGTGCACCATGCTTTATGGCTTAGAACCGGGACTACAAAAACGTTTTTGAAACGTCATGGAACATATAGGATGTTTCAAGAGATGAAATTGGTATTTCAGACTCATGCCCATGTCAAGAGGTATGAGACCTCTGACAAATACTTCGCCTAAAAGATGGAGCAGAATTGCTCAACTAGTGAGCAAGTACTTAGATTGTCTGAGTACTACAATAGCTTGAATCAAGTGGGAGTTAATCTTCCAGATAAGATAGTGATTGGCAGAGTTCTCTAGTCACCATCACCAAGTTACTGAAACTTCGTGATGAACTATAATGGAAGGGATGACGAAAACGATTCCCGAGCTCTTCGTGATACTGAAATCGACGAAGGTGGAAATCAAGAAAGAGCGTCAAGTGTTGATGATTGACAAGACCACTAGTTTCAAGAAAAGGGCAAAGGGAAAGAAAGGGAACTTCAAACAGAATGGCAAGCAAGTTGTCACTCCCGCGAAGAAGCCCAAAGCTGGACCAAAGCCTGAAACTGAGTGATTATACTGCAAAGGAAATGGTCAGTAGAAGCGGAAATGCCCTGAATATTTGGTGGATAAGAAGGATGGCAACGTGAACAAGGGTATATTTGATATACATGTTATTCATGTGTACTTTACTAGTGTTTGTAGTAGCCCCTGAGTATTTGATACTTGTTCAGTTGCTAAAATTAATAACTCGAAATAGGAGTTACAGAATAAACAGAGACTAGTTGAGGGTGAAGTGATGATGTGTGTTGGAAGTAGTTCCAAGATTGATATGATCATCATCACACTATCCCTACACTTTCAAGATTAGTGTTGAACCTAAATAAATGTTATTTGGCGTTTGCGTTGAGCATGAATATGATTTGATCATGTTTACTGCAATACGGTTATTCATTTAAAGTCAGAGAATAATTGTTATTCTATTTACATGAATAAAGCCTTCGATGGTCATACACCCAATGAAAATAGTTTGTTGGATCTCGATCATAGTGATACACATATTCATAATATTGATGCCAAAAGATGCAAAGTTGATAATGATAGTGCAACTTATTTGTGGCACTGCCGTTTGGGTCATATCGGTGTAAAGCGCATGAAGAAACTCCATAAAGATGGATTTTTGGAATCTCTTGGTTATGAATCATTTGATGCTTGCGAACCATGCCTTTTGGGCAAGATGACTAAAACTCCATTCTTCGGAACAATGGAACGAGCTAGTGACTTATTGGAAATAATACATACCGATGTATGCGGTCCAATGAGTGTTGATGCTCGTGGCGGGTATCATTATTTTCTGACCTTCACAAGATGAATTGAGCAGATATGAGTATATCTACTTAATGAAGCACAAGTCTGAAACATTTGAAAAGTTCAAAGAATTTCAGAGTGAAGTGGAGAATCATCGTAACAACAAAATAAACTTTCTGCAATTTGATCGCGGAGACAAATATTTGAGTTACGAGTTTGGTCTTCAATTAAAACAATGTGGAATAGTTTCACAAACTCATGCCACCTGGAACACCACATCTTAATGGTGTGTCCGAACGTCATAACAGTACTTTATTGGATATAGTGCAATCTATGATGTCTCTTACCAATTTACCACTATCATTTTGGGGTTATGCATTAGAGACAGCTGCATTCACTTTAAATAGGGCACCATCAAAATCCATTGAGACAACGCCTTATGAATTGTGGTTTGGCAAGAAACCAAAGTTGTCGTTTCTTAAAGTTTGGGGATGCGACGCTTATGTGAAAAAAAATTCAACCTGATAAGCTCGAACCCAAATCGGAGAAGTGCGTCTTCATAGAATACCCAAAGGTAACTATTGGGTACACCTTCTATCACAGATCCTAAGGCAAGTTATTCGTTGCTAAGATGGATCCTTTCTAGAGAACAAGTTTCTCTCGAAAGAAGTGAGTGGGAGGAAAGTAGAACTTGATGAGGTAATTGTACCTTCTCCCTTATTGGAAAGTAGTTCATCACAGAAATCAGTTCTAGTGATTCCTACACCAATTAGTGAGGGAGTTAATGATGATGATCATGAAACTTCAGATCAAGTTGCTACCAAACCTCGTAGGTCTTCCAAAGTAAGATCCACACCTGAGTGGTACAGTAATCATATTCTGGAAGTCATGTTACTAGACCATGATGAACCTACAAACTATGAGGAAGCGATGATGAGCCCAGATTCCGTGAAATGGCTTAAGGCCATAAAATCTGAGATATGATCCATGTATGAGAACAAAGTATGGACTTTGATTGACTTGCTCGATGATCAGCAAGCCATGTTAATAAAATGGATCTTCAAGAGGAAGACAGACATTGATAATAGTGTTACTATCTACTAAGCTCGACTTGTTGCGGAATGTTTTTCGACAAGTTCAAGGTGTTGAATACGATGAGATTTTCTCACTCGTATCGATGATTAAGTCTGTCCGAATCATGTTAGCAATTGCCACATTTTATGAAATCTGGCAAAAGGATGTCAAAACTGCATTCCTTAATGGATTTATTATAGAAGAGTTGTATATGATGCAACCAGAAGGTTTTGTCAATCCTAAAGGTGCTAACAAAGTGTGCAAGCTCCAGCGATCCATCAATGGACTGGTCCAAGCATCTCGGAATTGGAATATACGCTTTGATGAGTTGATCAAAGCATATGGTTTTATACAGATTTTTTGAGAAGCATGTATTTACAAGAAAGTGAGTGGGAGCTCTGTAGCATTTCTAATATTATATGTGGATGACATATTGTTAATTGGAAATGATATAGAAATTTTGGATAGCATGAAAGGATACTTGAATAAGAGTTTTTCAAAGCAAGACCTCGTTGAAGTTGCTTACACATCGAGCATCAAGATCTATATAGATAGATCAAGACGCTTGATAAGATTTTCAATGAGTACATACCTTGATAATTTTTTTGAAATAGTTCAAAATGGAACAGTTAAAGAAGGAGTTCTTGCCTGTGTTGCAAGGTGTGAAGTTGAGTAAGACTCAAGACCCGACCATGGCAGAAAATAGAAAGAGAATGAAAAGTCATTCCCTATGCCTCAGTCATAGGTTCTATAAAGTATGTTATGCTATGAACCAGACCTATTGCATACCTTGCTCTGTGTTTGGCAAAGGAATACAATTTTGATCTAATAGTATATCACTGGACAGTGGTCAAGAATATCCTTAGTGAGGACTAAGGAAATACTTCTCGCTTATGGAGGTGATAAAAGAGCCCGTCGTAAAGAGTTACATCGGTGCAAGCTTTTATACCGATCCAGATGACTCTAAGTCTCAATCTGGATACATATTGAAAGTGGGAGCAATTAGCTAGAGTATCTCCATGCAGAGCATTGTAGACATAGAATATTTGCAAAATACATATGGCTCTGAATGTGACAGACCCATTGACTAAACTTCTCTCACGAGCAAAACATGATCATACCTTAGTACTCTTTGGGTGTTAATCACATAGCGATGTGAACTAGATTATTGACTCTAGTAAACCATTTGGGTGTTGATCACATGACGATGTGAACTATGGGTATTAATCGCATACAGATGTGAATATTGGTGTTAAGTCACATGGTGATGTGAACTAGATTATTGACTCTAGTGCAAGTGGGAGACTGAAGGAAATATGCCCTAGAGGCAATAATAAAGTTATTATTTATTTCCTTATTTCATGATAAATGTTTATTATTCATGCTAGAATTGTATTAACCGGAAACATAATGCATGTGTGAATACATAGACAAACATAGTCTCACTAGTATGCCTCTACTTGACTAGCTCGTGAATCAAAGATGGTTAAGTTTCCTAGCCATGGACAAAAGAGTTGTCATTTGATTAACGGGATCACATCATTAGGAGAATGATGTGATTGACTTGACCCATTCCGTTATCTTAGCACACGATCGTTTAGTATGTTGCTTCTGCTTTCTTCATGACATATACATGTTCCTGTGACTATAAGATTATGCAACTCCCGTTTACCGGAGGAACAGTTTGTGTGCTGCCAAACGTCACAACGTAATTGGGTGATTATAAAGGAGCTCTACAGGTGTCTCCAAAGGTACATGTTGGGTTGGCGTATTTCGAGATTAGGATTTGTCACTCCAATTGTCAGAGAGGTATCTCTGGGCCCTCTCGGTAATGCACATCACTATAAGCCTTGCAAGCAATGTAGCTAATGAGTTAGTTACGGCATGACGCATTACGTAACGAGTAAAGAGACTTGCTGGTAACGAGATTGAACTAGGTATTGAGATACCGACGATCGAATCTCGGGCAAGTAACATACCGATGACAAAGGGAACAACGTATGTTGTTATGCAGTTTGATCGATAAAGATCTTCGTAGAATATGTAGGAGCCAATATGAGCATCCAGGTTCCGCTATTGGTTCTTGATCGGAAATAGTTCTAGGTCATGTCTACATAGTTCTTGAACCCGTAGGGTCCGCACGCTTAACGTTACGATGACAGTTTTATTATGAGTTTATAAGTTTTGATGTACCGAAGGTTGTTCGGAGTCTCGGATGTGATCACGGACATGGCGAGGAGTCTCGAAATGGTCGAGACATAAAGATTGATATATTGGACGACTATATTCGGACACCGGAAGTGTTCCGGGTGATTTCGGAGAAAACCGGAGTGCCGGAGGGGTTACCAGAACCCCCCGGGGAAGTATTGGGCCTTAGTGGGCCTAAGGGGAGAGAGAGGGCAGCAGCCTGGGAGGTGGCGCGCCCCCTCCCATGGGGAGTCCGAATTGTACAAGGGGAGGGGGCGCGGCCCCTCTTTCCCTCTCCCTCTCCCTCTCTTTCCTTCCCCCTTCCTCCTTCCTAGTTGGACTAGGAAAGGGGAGTCCCACTCCCACTAGGAGGAGGACTCCCCCTCCTTGGCGCGCCCCCTAGGGCCGGCCGGCCTCCCCCCTTGCTCCTTTATATACGGGGGCAGGGGGCACCTCTAGACACACAAGTTGATCTTCGTGATCGTTCCTTAGCCGTGTGCGGTGCCCCCCTCCACCATATTCCACCTCGGTCATATCGTAGCGGTGCTTAGGTGAAGCCCTGCGTCGGTAGAACATCATCATCGTCACCACGCCGTCGTGCTGACGGAACTCATCCCTGGCACCCTGCTGGATCGGAGTCCGGGGATCGTCATCGAGCTGAACGTGTGCTGAACTCGGAGGTGTCATACATTCGGTACTTGGATCGGTCGGATCGTGAAGACGTACGACTACATCAACCGTGTTGTCATAATGCTTCCGCTTTCGGTCTACGAGGGTACGTGGACAACACTCTCCCCTCTCGTTGCTATACATCACCATGATCTTGCGTGTGCGTAGGATTTTTTTTAAATTACTACGTTCCCCAACAGTTCCATGCCTTTCCTTCTTTCATATCAATAATTGCACCAATCATTCTAAGAAAAGGTCTACCAGGAATAATAGGACATGTAGGATTGCAATCTATATCAAGAACAATGAAATTTACGGGCACATAATTCCTATTTGCAACAATAATAACATCCTTAATCCTTCCCATAGGTTTCTTAATGGTGGAATCCGCAAGATGCAAATTTAAAGAACAATCATCAAATTCATGGAAACCTAGCACATCACACAAGGTTTTTGGAATCGTGGAAACACTAGCAGCCAAATTACACAAAGCATAGCATTCATAATCTCTAATCTTAATCTTAATAGTAGGTTCCCACTCATCATAATGTTTTCTAAGGATAGAAACTTCTAGTTCAAGCTTTTCTTTGTAAGATTGCATCAAAGCATCAACGATACGTTTAGTAAAAGATTTATTTTGATTATAAGCATGAGGAGAATTTAACACGGATTGCAACAAGGAAATACAATCTATTAAAGAACAATTATCATAATTAAATCCCTTGAAATGCAAAATAGTGGGTTCATTGTTATGTAAAGTTTTGACCTCTTCAATCCCACTTTTATCAATTTTTGCATCTAGATCTAAAAACTCTGAATCATTGGGATGCCTTTTAACTAAAGTTCACTCATCTCCAGTCCCATCTTTATAAAGATTCATATTGGAAAACAAAGATTTAATAGGAGTCACATCAATCTTTTATATCTTCATCATTACTACCATGAAAACTAGAAGAACACGCTTTCACAAACCAATCTTTTTTAGCACGCATCCTAGCGGTTCTTTCTTTGCACTCATCAATGAAATTCTCATGGCTTCGAGAGACTCATTGATATCATGCTTAGGTGGAATAGATCTAAGTTTCAAAGAATCAACATCAAGAGAAATTATATCCACATTCCTAGCCAACTCATCAATCTTAAGCATTTTTTCTTCAATCAAAGCATTGAAACTCGTTTGCGAACTCATAAATTCTTTAACACTATTCTCAAAATCAGAGGGCATCTAATTAAAATTTCCATAAGAGTTGTTGTAGGAATTACCATAATTATTAGAGTAATTACTAGGAAACGGCCTAGAATTAAAATTCCCTCTATATGCGTTGTTACCAAAACTGTTCCTACCAACAAAATCCACATCCATAGATTCATTATTATTCTCAATAAAAATGGACAAAGGCATGTCATTAGGATCAGAAGAAACACTTCTATTAGCAAATAATTTCATAAGTTCATCCATCTTTCCACTCAAAACATTAATTTCTTCAATCGATTTTTTTTACTAGTGGATCTTTCGGTGTGCCATTGAGAATAGTTAACCATAATATTTTCTAGGAGTTCAGTAGCTTCTCCTAAAGTGATATCCATAAAAGTGCCTCCCGCGGGCGAATCTAAAAGATTTCTAGAAGAAAAATTCAATCCGGCATAATTTTTTTGTATAATCATCCACAAATTCAAACCATGTGTAGGGCAATTACGTATCATTAATTTCATCCTCTCCCAAACATGTGCAACATGCTCATGATCAAGTTGCTTAAAATTCATAATATCGTTCCTAAGGGAGATGATCTTAGCGGGAGGAAAATACTTAGAGATAAAAGCATCTTTGCACTTATTCCATGAATCAATACTATTTTTAGGCAAAGAAGAGAACCAAGTTTTAGCATGATCTCTAAGCAAAAACGCAAATAGCTTCAATTTAACAATATCATTATCCACATCTTTCTTCTTTTGCATATCAGAAAAATCAACAAAGTTGTTTAGATGGGTTGCGACATCTTCACTAGGAAGGCCAGAAAATTGATCTGTCATAACAAGATTCAACAAAACGGTATTAATTTCACAAGATTCAGCATCGGTAGTAGGAGCAATCAGAGTGCTAATAAAATCATTATTGTTGGTATTGGAAAAGTCACACAATTTAGGATTATCTTGAGCCATCGTGACAAACAATCAATCCAACACACAAGCACACAAGAAGCAAGCGAAAAGAGACGAACGGAAGAGGGGCGAAGAAAAGGCAAAGGTTTTCGAAAACCGTTTTAAATGTGGGGGAGAGGAAAACGAGAGGCAAATGGAAAATAATGTAATGCGAGGGAGAAGAGTTTATGATGGGAACTTTGTATGGCTTCACTTGGCGAAGATCACCCCGGTAACGGCACCAGAAATTCTTCCTGCTACCTCTTGAGCTTGTGTTGGTTTTTCCCTTGAAGAGGAAAGGGTGATGCAGCAAAGTAGCATAAGTATTTCCCTCAGTTTTGAGAACCAAGGTATCAATCCAGTAGGAGACGATGCACAAGTCACCTAGTACCTGCACAAACAATCAAGAACCTTGCAACTAATGCAATAAAGGGGTTGTCAATCCCTTCATGGTCACTCGCAAAAGTGAGATCTAATAGAGATAGTAAAGTAAATATTTTTGGTATTTTTGTTGTATAGATTGGAAAGTAAAGATTGCAAAATAATAAACGAGATTTAAAGAGATGCAATATAATGGAAAAGAGACCCGGGGGCCATAGGTTTCACTAGTGGCTTCTCTCGAGATAGCATGTATTACGGTGGGTGAACAAATTACTGTCGAGCAATTGATAAAAAAGCGCATAATTATGAAGATATCTAAGGCAATGATCATGAACATAGGCATCACGTCTGTGTCAAGTAGACCGAAACAATTCTGCATCTACTACTATTACTCCACACATTGACCGCTATCCAACATGCATCTAGAGTATTAAGTTCATAAGAACGGAGTAACGCATTAAGCAAGATGACATGATGTAGAGGGATAAACTCAAGCAATATGATATAAACCCCATATTTTTATCCTCGATGGCAATAATACAATACGTGCCTTGTTGCCCCTACTGTCACTAGGAAAGGACACCGCAAGATTGAACCCAAAGCTAAGCACTTCTCCCATGGCAAGAAAGATCAATCTAGTAGGCCAAACTAAACCGATAATTCGAAGTGACTTGCAAAGATATCAAATCATGCATATAAAAATTCAGAGAAGAACCAAATAATATTCATAGATAATCTTGTTCATAAATCCACAACTCATCGGATCTCGGCAAACACACCCAAAAGAGTATTATATCGAATAGATCTCCAAGAACATCAAGGAGAACTTTGTATTGAGAATCAAAGAGAGAGAAGAAGCCATCTAGCTAATAACTATGGACCCAAAGGTCTGTGGTAAACTACTCACGCTTCACCAAAGAGGCAACGCTATTGATGTAGAAGCCCTCCGTGATCGATTCCCCCTCCGGTAGATCACCGGAAAAGGACCCAAGATGGGATCTCACGGGTACAGAAGGTTGCGGCGGTAGAAAAGTGGTTTCGTGGCTCCCTTTGATGTTTCTTGGGTATAAGAGAATATATAGGCGAAAGAAGTACGTCGGTGGAGCTACGAGGGGCCCACGAGTGTAGGGGCAGGCCTACCCCCCGTGGGCGCGCCCTCCTGCCTTGTGGCATTTCTGAATTCAACTCCAAGCCTTCTGGTTTGCTTTCGGTCCAAGAAAGATCATCGCGAAGGTTTTATTTCGTTTGGACTCCGTTTGGTATTCCTTTTCTGCAAAACTCTAAAATAGGCAAAAAAAACAGAAACTGGCACTCGGCCTACGGTTAATAGGTTAGTCCCAAAAATAATATTGAAGAGCATATTAAAGCCCATTAAACATCCAAAACAGATAATATAATTGCATGGAACAATAAAAAATTATAGATACATTGGAGACGTATCAAGCATCCCCAAGCTTAATTCCTGCTCGTCCTCGAGTAGGTCAATGATAAAAATAGAATTTTTGATGTGGAATGCTACCTAGCATATTTATCAATGTAATATTCTTTATTGTGGCATGAATTTTCAGATCCGTTGGAGATGTATCACCGAGCATCACGTCCACGTAGCCCACTATCTCACTGGCGAAGAAGGGATTCCCGTTAGAGCAGTCCCTCGGGGCCCCTCCAGAGTCTCCACCGCGGTGGTCGTCTGCTTCTTCCCCTCAGCCTTCTCCTCCTCCATCTTGCTCATCGACGCGTGGGATGATGCTTTCACGAGCTGCATAATTACGCACATATTACAAAATCCCGCGGGTAAAAAAATCAACCAGATGCTAAAAAAACTCGAACCCGATGAACCAATCCATTTGACATGTAGTACAGAATATGATATGATACCGTGCCGTCAATGTAACCGGCCCAGAAGCAAGCAACAACACGGTCATGGGGTTCCTCCGGGAGGAGTGAGGGGCCGACGCTGATGAAAGCCTTGTTGACATATTGCAGGATGACCGACGAATTGCAAACGGGCTTGTCGTCGTGGATCAACATGGGCACGTCCTGGTAGACGGGGTTGTACTTGAGGAGCATCTCCCTCTTGATCTTGAGATCCTATTCGACATACTTGTAGCCGACGCCCTTCAGGCTGAGCTCGAGCTTGACTCGAAGGACGAACGGGTTCGCCCACACGTTGAAAGTGCAACTATCCCTGGGTGGTTTTGGTAATGATTAACAACATATATCTCATTGAACTAATGCTATTTATGGATGAATATTTCAGGAAAGTTCAATGATTGGCATTGCATGGATTAGGAATGTGGACCCCTCAAAATGCGAAGGACAAAGGATTGGCTCAAGCTCTAAAAGCTCAAGACTCTACATTTTACTTTTAGTGATCGAAGATCACATTGAGTCCATAGGAAAGCCAATACTATTAAAAGTGGATGAGGTATTGCTTAATGGCTTCCTTGCTCAAAATGCTTAGTGATATGCTCCAAAAACCCTCAACCACTTTCTCATATCCACATATGTCCCAAACCAAAAGTCAAACTCGGCCCCACCGATTTGATCTATCCGGCGCCACCGAGTTCATTTGACATAGCCACTGCCAGAAACCCTAGTCACTTTGGTCTAACCGATAGGGATCTCGGTCTCACCGAGATGGGATTGCAAACTCTTTGTTTCCCTTCATAACATTTTGGTCTAACCGAGATGAGCAATCGGTCCCACCGAGTTCGCAATGGAAACTCCCTATTTCCTTTTCGTAACGTTTCAGTCTAACCGAGATGAGCGAATCGGTCCCACCGAGTTTGTCTGACCAACTCTCTGGTTAGTTTATTACCAAAGTCGGTCCCACCGAGTTTTCGTAACCGGTCTCACCGAGATTACGTTATGCCCTAACCCTAACAAAATCGGTCTCACCGAGTTGACGTGTCGGTCCCACCAAAATGCCTAACGGTCATATTATGAACTAAATCGATCTGACCGAGTTCTATGATTCGGTCCCACCGAGTTTGGTAAATTGTGTGTAACGGTTAGATTTTGTGTGGAGGCTATATATAACCCTCCATCCTCTCCTCATTTGTGAGGGAAGCCATCAGAACATGCCTGCACTTCCAGCATTCATTTTCTAAGAGAGAACCACCTACTAATGTGTTGAGGCCAAGATATTACAATCCAGCCATATGAATCTTGATCTCTAGCCTTCCCCAAGTTGCTTTCCACTCAAATCATCTTTCCACCAAATCCAATCCTATGAGAGAGAGTTGAGTCTTGGGTAGACTATCATTTGAAGCACAAGAGCAAGGAGTTCATCAACAACACATCATCTATTACCTTTTGGAGAGTGGTGTCTCCTAGATTGGTTAGGTGTCACATGGGAGCCTCCGTCAAGATTGTGGAGTTGAACCAAGGAGTTTGTACGGGCAAGGAGATCGCCTACTTCGTGAAGATCTACCCTAGTGAGGCAAGTCCTTCGTGGGCGATGGCCATGGTGGGATAGACAAGGTTGCTTCTTCGTGGACCCTTCGTGGGTGGAGCCCTTCGTGGACTCGCGCAACCATTACCCATCGTGGGTTGAAGTCTCCATCAACGTGGATGTACGATAGCACCACCTATCGGAACCATGCCAAAAATCTCCGTGTCAACATTGCGTTTGCTCCCTCCAAACTCCTCCCTTTACCTTCATATGCAATGATTTACATTCTGCTGCTATACTCTTAGAATTGCATGTGTAGGTTGATTGCTTGACTTGTGCTAAGTTGCTAAAATCTGCCAAGAACGAAAATTGGGAAAGGCTAGAATTTTATTTAGTCAGGTAGTCTAATCACCCCCCCCCCTCTAGACATACTTTTGATCCTACAAGTGGTATCAGAGCCACGGTCTCCATTTACCTTGATTTCCATAGCTTTTGGTGATCATAGCCTTGGTTTCACAACCTAGGAGAGTATGGTGTCTAGCGAGGGAAATTACCACCATAGAGGTCCTTACTTGGATGGTACTAATTTTGCTAGTTGGAAGCATAAGATGAAAATGCATATTCTTGGACATAACCCCACTATTTGGGCTATTGTGTATATTGGCTTGCAAGATGAATTCTTCAGTGGGAGAGAACCGAAACGTGAAGCTACTGCAGAAGAGTTGAAGATGCTGCAATACAGCGCTCAAGCTTGTGATATCCTCTTCAACGGATTGTGCCCCGAAGAATTCAACAAAATTAGCCGTCTTGAGAATGCACAGAAATTTGAGATACTTACATTGATATGCACGAAGGTACCGACTCCGTCAAGGAATCCAAATTGGATGTCCTTTAAAGTCAACTTGACAAGTTCAAAATGAAGGATGGTGAAGGTGTCGCTGAAATGTACTCTAGGCTTGCTCTCATCACAAATGAGATTACCGGCTTAGGAAGTGAAGAGATCACCGATAGATTCATCATCAAGAAGATCCTAAGAGCATTGGATGGAAAATATGATACCGTGTGCACATTGATCCAAATGATGCCCAATTACAAAGATCTCAAGCCAACGGAAGTCATTGGAAGAATTGTTGCTCATGAAATGTCACTCAAGGATAAAGAAGAGCTTCACAACAAGTCAAGTGGTGCTTACAAAGCCTCATGTGATGCTCCTACATCATCAAGTGAGAAACAAACCTTCAATGAAGAATTGAGCCTAATGGTGAAAAAACTTCAACAAGTTCTACAAGAGTAGAAGCAAGGAAAGAAGTTCCAAGTCAAGGTCCTACAATGACAAAGGATCTTCAAGTCGTGAACGTAATTTCTACAATTGTGGAAGACCAGGACACTGCTCCAATGAGTGTACGGCTCCCTAGAAAAGGAGAGAGGATTCACCTAAAAGAAGAAGCAGAAGAGAAGAATCACCACCAAGAGAGAGAAGGAGTAGAGATGATCGTTATGAACAAAGAACCTCCCGGAGAAGCAAGGATTCAGAAAGGAAGGACAAATCATCAAAGAGCAACACAAAGCGAACACATCAAGCTCATGTTGGTGAATGGGTATCCGGCTCCGACTCCGGCCATCACTCTGAAAGAAGTTATCACTCCAACTCTGAATATACTCAAGATGAAGGTGTTGCCAGTCTAGCACTTGTGTCAACCAACTCCTACGACATACTTGACTCACCAAATGAAGGAATTGGAAGATGCTTCATGGATAATGGCCCAAAGGTATCACACCCCGAGTATGTTGATTTCAATAGTGATGAAGATGATTTGTTAGGTGATGATGATTTACTTGTTGACAACTCTAGTGATGAATACTATGATGAAACGTCAATTAATCATGCTAATCAAGATAAAACGAATGACAATGATAAGGAGAAGATTGAGCATCTACTAAAGAACTAAACACTCTTAAGTTAGCTCATGAAACTACCTTTGAAGATCATCGAGAACTTTTAAAGACTCATGAGAAGTTACGCTTTGAAAAGCTCAACCTTGAGCAAGAGCATGAGTTTTTAAAGGAAATCAATGATGATCTTCGCAAGAAAAGTTCTTCTTACATTGCCAAGTGTTTACTCTTGTCTACTTACATGCCACAAGTAAAATCTAGCAACAAAAGTAAGAAAGATTCTTCTTCTAGTAGTAACAATAATCATGCTAAATCCAATGTTGTTGCTTCTAGTAGTTCTCTTGATTCCACTAATGATTCTCTTAGCCAAGTTACACTTGAGCAAGAAAATAGCTTATTGAAGGGAATTATAAATAAAGGTGTTTACAAGAGCCTTGCCGGAAGTAAGCAATTTGAGGAAATTGTACGCAAGCAAGGAAGGCACCGGAAGAATCAAGGTGTTGGTTTTGAACGAAAGTTCAATGCCAATGGAGTTGAGTGGGAAGAAGATCAATACCCCAAGACGAAGTTTGTTCCCCAACAAGAGAAGTATGATCCTACTTCTTTCCAAGGGACACAAGCTCAAGATGATCTTGCACCACAAGACCACAAGCAAAAAGGCAAGGACAAGCTTCAAGAAGAGATTGATGCATTTAAAGAAGCTCCCAAGGCCTTGGTCAAGTGTGTTCCCAAGACTACATCAAGTCTACTTCATCATGTACGACTACAACCCTAAGGGTTCCCATCAAGATGATGTGGATCCCGAAGAAGAAGAACTAGAGAGTTCTTGAGGGTGACTCTGCCAACGCACTTCACTCATATCACTTTGGCTAACAAGTGCCAACAACTTCCAAATCTTGCACTAGTTCAAGGAGTCACAGACCCTCTTGTTGGTAAGACAAGGGACAAGGTAACCTAATGCTTTCATGGACATCATCTTGTGTGTACTTCACTCTATGTCCATGGATATCCTTCTTTGTTCCTTGTGGGACTAACCCGTGTAGGTATTGAAAGTGCAACTCACTCCAATGGATTGCTCCGAATGATCTACATCAACATTGAGCATCCACATCTTCAACACCTACATGAAGTCATCATCGACAAAACCCAAGAATAGTTCATCCCTCTTAGGGGGGATATCACATCTAGGGGAGATTTACTCTAAGAATTGAGCTAAAGCAACTCTAATGGTGTGAACACAACAATACTTTATGTAAAAGTGGTAACCCCACTTGTGCTTAAACAATGAGTATGACCTATGATTAAATGTTCTCATTTGACTCCTAAGTCAATACACTCATATATAGATGACCTAGTCATTGCTAATTGCTTGATAGATGCTAGAGTGTTTGTGCATGCTTTGCCACATATTTCATTTGCCATTTTATTGTGTGAGCATGTTGGTTGCATATTTTACTCATTCGAGGACATCCACTTGTTGTTTTGATTGTTTGGCTCTTTTTTTCCATGTGGATGGACAAGAATGCCTAAGAACCTTCTCTAGCTATCTATGCTTTTCTCGTCTCAAACTCTATTCATGCTACATCACAAAGTTTGATCAAGTCAGATTGGAACCACTCTGTGTGAGGATCACTGGGAGTCCCCGATTCGTCATGGACTTAAACTTCCAAAACCTCTTTGTGCATTTTGGTCTGACCAAGTCATCCATTTCAGTCAAACCTAGTTCTCTAAGTTGATCTAGGTTTTCATCTCGGTGCAACCGATTTGAACACTTCGGTCACACCGAGTTGCAGCAACCGCTTGCGATTCTGCAATCTCGGTGCCGCCGAGTTGTTCCACTCGGTCACACCGACAGGGTCGGGATATATATACCCACGGGTGAGATTTTGGAAATTTCTTCAAAACCCCTCAGCCCGTGTGTGTCCTGCTCTGCCTCCTCGGGTCTCTGGATCGCCTCATCGCTGCCAGCGACCTCCCACCGCTGGTTTCTACCGCTGTCGATGGAATCTGTTCTGTCATCGCCGCCGTAGCGAATACCTGCCGAACTAGGGTATGTGTTTGATCCCTTGTGATGTCTATTCACCTCCAATTCTAAGCACGAGGACAATGCCATGATTCTTGCCACGGATGAAATCAATCTATCCGGAGAAAACTTCCTTAGGCTTAGTTTTATTCCAAAATTTTAGGGTTAGCTCTCCGCTAAACTCATCTCGGACCGACCGAATCGTAGAAATCAGTCTCACCGATTTGGCTTAGGCCATTGACATACGCTTTTCGGTCTGACCAAAAATTGCAAATTGGTGTGACCAAGTTCAATTCTCTGTGAAACCCTAGCAATCTCGGTGCCACCAAACTGTGACTCGGTCTGGTCGAGTTCACTAGTTTAGGTTCCAAATGTTGCTTCGGTATCACCGAGTTTATCAATTCGGTAGCTCCGAGATCATTTCAGTAGAGAACTAAAACTAAGTTTTTGACTCATATGTTCTACAAAATCTTTGCACTTTGTGATGCTAATCTACTCTACCTCATCTATATCTATTCACAGGGTTTGCTGTCAGTTTGCCTGCCAAGATGTCTGACCAGAGTGATAGCCAGAATAAGTCTGAAGAGCAAGTGCAAATGAGTGAGGGAACTAGTACCTCAAGCAGCTATGATGAGGGCAGCAGGAGCACACCAAGTAACCTGCCCAAGGCAGCCACTAGAGCAAGGAAGAAGAGAACCTCAGACTCTGAGGATGAGGATTATGTTGTTGTTGAGGATGAGGCCACCTCAAATAAGAAAGTGATGAAGAAGTAGTATGGCACTGCCGCTTCAACAAAGCCTGGCATGAACAGGAAGGCACCAGCAAGGAGAGTGCCTACATCCAAACCAAGAAAAGTTGCCACACGACAAACCATGAAATTCACAATTGAATAAGATGATGGTGAAGCAGTTGGAGATGACAAGAAGAAGAAGAGGGCCAGAACCACACATGCAAAAGTTCTTGGAAATTCAACTATGGTGAGAGATTCTGAAGAGGAAGAGGAAGAGGATGCTGCACCAGCACCCAAATCCCAAAAGCTTATGGGAGATACAATCAAGTTAGGGGCTGCTCCTAAGCCCAAACCTGCTTCCAAAGCTGCTGCTCAAACCACCAAGTCTGCACCCAAGAGAAGCACAAGAAACATCCCAGCTGAAGAGAAGAACAAGGCCCCAGTGCCTGAAGTTGAATAAGAAGATGCTGAAGCCCAAGTGCTGAGTAAGCTCAAACTAAAGATCCCAGACCACAATGACACTCATCCAGTGGCAAAGGACATGAGCATCAGGAAGGATGCAGGTCTAAAACTTTGGAGGAAGAATGACCCTTATGCTGTGAGAAGGAAAACTGCAGTGGACTACAGATTCCACACGAAAGAACAACAAGAATTCTATGAGACCATTCTGCTTGCAAGAAGCCAATTGTCTGTGACATGATATGGGTTGACTGGACATACATCATAGAGAATGAAGATCACTTCCCAGGTGTATATGACAGTTTCAAGGCTTGTGGAGTTAACAAGTTTGTTGGCCAGAAGCTTACTAAGGGCCAGTTCTTTTGGCAGCTTAAAAAATAAGCCGCTTCCTCCTGAGCTTTTTCCATAAGTCATCTCTCTTATTCATTGGGACTTCTAAACTAGTTATGGAATAACTAATTTGGAAGTCTCAACAAATTTTTGTGGCGGCTTATTTTTTAAGCTGGGAAGAGGCAGCTTATTTTTTAAGCCGCCCAAAAGAACTGGCCTTAAGTGGAATGCTGAGTTGATCATGCAATTTTACTCCACTACTCATTTCTATCCAGATGGAAGGATAGTGTGGATGTCTGAAGGTACAAGGTACCAATCAACTATTGATGAATGGGCCAAGTTGATAAATGCTCCAGAAGCTCATGAGGATGACTTGGATGTGTATGCCAAGAAGAAGAAAGACCACAACTCCATGGCAAGTATGTACAAGGAATTTCCTGAAGAAGCCCTAGAAACTCATAAGTTGGGCTCCGTGAAATACTTGATGTCTGGTCTGCCTACTATCAACACCATCTTGAGGCATACTCTATTGCCCAAGTCTGGAGATCATAGGATGATAAGAGGACATTCAATCAACCTACTCCACATTTTTTATGTTCCTCAAAAATTCAAAGTGATGAGTCTGATTGTAGAGACAATCAAGAGGACAGCTGCTGATCATAAAAGGTCTTGTGGGTATGCTCCACAAATTCAGGTGCTCATCAACTCAAAGATGGGCACAGGCACTTACTTGTTGGACAAGGAGCACTTACCTCTCAAGCCAGATTTTCAAGACAACACAGTGGTCATGGATGAGAATGATCCTTCATCAGTGCAAGCACATGAGAAGAGAGCAAAGGCAAGGGCAGATAAGGCTGCAAAGATGCCAAGTGCTGAAGAGGCATCTCAGGTGTTCTTAAAGAGCAAACAAGATTAACTTGGATATCTGATCTAATCTACCTTGAGGATTGAGAAGGGCTTGGCCACCCTGACTCAGAATCAGGAGAGTTTGGAAATAATCATTGAGCAAAAATTCTATGATCTTGATGTCAAAGTAACTGAGATCCAGTCAGTAGTTGAGTAGCTCCAGGAGGAAGCAGAGGAGAAGAAAGGAAAGGCAACTATAGATGCTTTCACGAGAGTGCCAAGAGGTCGGAGGTCTGATGCAGTGCCAGTACCTGATACTAGAGCTACCACATCTACACCAGCAACCATAGCTTCAGTGCCACCTCCAGTAGCCACTCCAGCAGCTCCAGCTACATCAACCAAAGCCTTCATCCTTGGAGTCATCTCTACACCACCTCATGGAGACCAAGCCTGAGAGACGCATAACACTATGCATATTTGAACTTTTTGGTAACTTGCTGCCAAAGGGGGAGAAATATGTATAGATCATAGCCTTCGAGAGAGAGTTGCTTTTTGTCTCTCTTGCACTTTATTTGGTTGAACTTTATTGTATGCTTACTTGATACATTATGTCCTTTTGTGGGATACTTGTATGATCATGTGCTTGATCATATGCTACTTTAATGTGTGCTTGGATGATATTATCTCTTATATCCCTATATGATCATTCACTTTGATTGGTGATGAGTGCATGGTTTTAATTGTTATCATTTTGAGCGCTCCACCAAGATGTATCTGACATGGAAGAGTAACCCATGATCCTAACAGATTGTGCATTTGCAGTCCAAAGCAAATTTTAAACAATGCACAAATTTAGGGGGAGCTCATGCTTATCACATACTTCTCAAAGTGACGATGTACTTCAATCTTATTATCATTTGTCAAAGCTTTGATCTATATGTTGTCATCGATTACCAAAAAGGAGGAGATTGAAAGTGCAACTATCCCTGGGTGGTTTTGGTAATGATTAACAACATATAGCTCATTGAACTAATGCTATTTCAAGATGAATATTTCAGGAAAGTTCAATGATTGGCATGGCATGGATTAGGAATGTGGACCCCTCAAAATGCTAAGGACAAAGGATTGACTCAAGCTCTAAAAGCTCAAGACTCTACATTTTACTTTTAGAGATCCAAGATCACATTGAGTCCATAGGAAAGCCAATAATATTAAAAGGGGATGAGGTGTTGCTTAATGGCTTGCTTGCTCAAAATGCTTAGTGATATGCTCCAAAAACCCTCAACCACTTTCTCATATCCACATATGTCCCAAACCAAAAGTCAAACTCGGCCCCACCGATTTGATATATCCGGTGCCACCGAGTTCATTTGACATAGCCACTGCCAGAAACCCTAGTCACTTCGGTCTAACCGATAGGGATCTCAGTCTCACCGAGATGGGATTGCAAGCTCTCTGTTTCCCTTCGTAATTATTCAGTCTAACCGAGATGAGCGATTGGTCACACCGAGTTCGCAATGCAAACTCCCTGTTTCCTTTTCATAACATTTTGGTCTAACCAAGATGAGCGAATTGGTCCCACCGAGTTTGCCTGACCAACTCTATGGTTAGCTTATTACCAAAGTCGGTCCCACCGAGTTTGTGTAATCGGTCTCATCGAGATAACGTTATGCCCTAACCCTAACAAAATCGGGTTCACCGAGTTGACGTGTCTGTCCCACCAAAATGCCTAACGGTCACATTATGAACTATATCGGTCTAACAGAGTTTTATGATTCGGTCCCACCGAGTTTGGTAAATTGTGTGTAACGCTTAGATTTTGTGTGGAGGCTATATATACCCCTCCACCCTCTCCTCATTCGTGAGGGAAGCCATCAGAATGTGCCTACACTTCCAGCATTCATTTTCTGAGAGTGAACCACCTACTCATGTGTTGAGGCCAAGATATTCCAATCCAACCATATGAATCTTGATCTCTAGCCTTCCCCAAGTTGCTTTCCACTCAAATCATCTTTCCACCAAATCCAATCCTATGAGATAGAGTTGAGTGTTGGGGAGACTATCATTTGAAGCACAAGAGCAAGGAGTTCATGAACAACACACCATCTATTACCTTTTGGAGAGTGGTGTCTCCAAGATTGGTTAGGTGTCAGTTGGGAGCCTCCGTCAAGATTGTGGAGTTGAACCAATGAGTTTGTACGGGCAAGGAGATCTCCTACTTCGTGAAGATCTACCCTAGTGAGGCAAGTCCTTCGTGAGCGATGGCCATGGTGGGATAGATAAGGTTGCTTCTTCGTGGACCCTTTGTGGGTGGAGCCCTCCATGGACTCGCGCAGCCGTTACCCTTCGTGGGTTGAAGTCTCCATCAACATGGATGTACGATAGCACCACCTATCGGAACCACGCCAAAAATCTCCATGTCAACATTGCGTTTGCTCCCTCCAAACTCTCCCCTTTTACCTTCATATGCAATGATTTACATTCCACTGCTATACTCTTAGAATTGCATGTGTAGGTTGATTGCTTGACTTGTGCTAAGTTTCTAAAATCTGCCAAGAACGAAAATTGGGAAAAGGCTAGATTTTTATCTAGTCAAGTAGTCTAATCACCCCCCTTCTAGACATACTTTCGACCCTACACATGCCCAGCAGCTTCACTTCATCCTTTCCTCTGGCCATTGCTGGTGTCTTGCTCGGCTCTTGCCTTGTTGGTGTTTGAGTTCACTGTTAGTGATGGAGGGCAGGAGCGGTATATATGGGCATGTTTGGTAATCCACCAGCTCCATGTATCTGGCGGAGCACCTATTCCACCGATCTAGAAATTTGAACTGTAGCCTGCTCCGCTCCGTGGCAGAGTTGTGGAGCGGAGGGGCTCTGAATGGGCAAATAGCCTTCTATACGTGCACATAGATTGCTCCGCTGCAAGCCTGCGATGGCAGATTAGTTTTGTTGTCTGCGAGACTGTTGTAAAAGTTTTCTGGTTATATTTTGCAAAAACTTGATTCAGGAACCATCTAGAAACTGTTGGCAGAGATTCTCCACCGGTGCCTGAAGAATTCGCCATGGCCCGTGTCCACCGGCTACAACCTCCGCTAGCAAACCAGAGCCGCATTTCTGTCATGAATAGATCATCAGGGGAGGACATGGACAACTTTCTGTTTGACCCTACTTCGTTTCTGCCGCTGCATCACCAGGAAATTGTTGTGGCGAACATACCTGCAAAGGTTCGGGTGATTTACTTGCGTTCTCCGCCCGCGCACGAAGAATGGGCCATCGCCTCTATCATTCCCGTGCCAGATCAATAGGTAAACTTTGCTAACAACTGAGGGAACCAGTCCTCTCACTTTGTGAAGAGATGTCAGGGACCTACAGTGGTGCTGTTGTGTAAAATGAGGAAGGCAAGTCCGGGCCCTCAACTATTTGCAAATCACTATAGGTTCAGTACTGTTTGTATATCATTGTACACAGTTACTGTTTACAAGTCAGGGCATTGTAGCTTCCCTGGCATCTCTTCACAATGTATTAGAGGATCCGGTTCCACAACAGAAATGTGTTGTCAGATTTCATTAGGAATGTCAAGCATTTTTGTGAGTATTTGACAAAAAACTACTCCCTCCATTTCTAAATATAAGCACTTTTATACACTTCGAGGCAGACTATGCATGGATGTATATAGACGCATTTTAGAGTGTAAATTCATTCATTTTACTTCATATGTAGTCCATATTAGAATCTCTAAAAGGGCCTACATTTAGGAACTGAGGGAGTACCAAAGTTGGGGGTCGTCCCACTGAACTACAATTTACAAAATTTTAAGTGAAAACTAACATTTCTTTAGAAAATGTGCCTAAAAACTACCGAAGACCATTGATGACCATTTTAGAGGATTTAACCATGTTTATGACATGTGGGACCCATCTGTCAGGGTTCATATGGCAGGAAATTAACTCCGTTTATTTTGACTATTATGACAGGTGGTGCCCACACGTGAGCATCAACCTTCTTCTTTATCCTCCTTTCTTTCTTCTTTTGCCATTTCAACAAACACCTTCTGTGCATCGAAGGGAAGTAGGTGAGCTCAAGATCCGGTGACGCTCCACGGAGGGAAGCAGGTGAGAGGTCGGCGTCGCTATCGTACAAGGTGCTCCCGTTTGCAACCTGCAGCGGGACGACAGCATACCCTGCGAGGTTGGTCATCAGCGGGAGCCACGCCCTGGCCATGGCTGCAGAGTCGAGCGTGATGGGTGCGGTGATGCTCATGACAACATGAGCCTCGGTGTCGGCTGTCCCGGCAAAGGGCGACACCGGCGAGTACCGGAGATCACCGATCTCAGGTGCAGCTTGCCACCATGCTTTTCCTAATGATCTCAAGGACGAGCAGATGATGGCGGCCATTGCTTTGCTCCTGCTCCTGCTCACAAGCGAGCTAGCACGCAAGCTACTGGATGCATCCAGCTGCTCATGTGCTACCGTAGCCGGTGCACTGCTGGCCTGTGAAATGCACCAAGACCAGCGACACGCGAGATGCAGCCCAGCCAGCTACTTGCTGATGCACCGACGCCGCCTTTCCCTGGATTGCTGGATGAGCTCGAGCTCCACGATGGAGGCGGCGACGACGACATCGCTCCTCTCGCCGTCTTGGACAATGATGGCGCGAATTCAATCGAGCTGGCCATAACTATCCGTGGGAAGATACTCGGGTATGAGGTGCGGGAGGTCCTGTGGACCATCTCAGGAGCGGCGGTACGTCTTAGCAACGGGCGCGTCACAAGAGCTGGCCTGCTTACCTCTTATGCACATAAGATATTTGTTGAAATGCGAGAGAGAGAGAGAGAGAGAGAGAGAGGAGGTTATAGGGTGGGGCGGTGGCCCACCTGTCATAACGGTCAAAATAAATGGAGTTGACATTTCTACCACATCAGGCCTCACGGGTGGGTTCCTCTTGTCATAAATATGGTTAACTTATCTAAAACAGTCATTAATCATTTTCAGTAGTTTTTAGGCACAAAAATAGAAAAACTGGTAGTTTTTATCAAAATTTTGAAAGTTGTAGTTCAGTGGGATGATGACCCCAATTGTGGTAGTTTTTTCTTTCAAATACTCCATCTAGGCCTCACCAGCCTCGACCGCAATATGAGTTTACCTTAACATGAAGAGCTCCACCAGCCTGCTCATGTCTGGTATCATGGCCCCCTAGTGGCTGCATTGCGTTATGTAGAGTGGAGAGGAAGCTTGAGGAGTTGAGCTGGTAATGAAGGAGTCTTCACATCGTCCTTGGTCTAGGCGGTGCCTTGGTTGGTGGCGGAAGCCTCGCGGCAGCGGTGGCGGGTGGGGCCGTGCAGCGTGGCGGCACAGGAAGGAGGTTGTGCAACCGTGTACAGGGAGATGGATTGGGTTTTTCAGGGTAAAATCAAGATTATTCATCAAAGTTCACATGATGTAGGATACATTGTGGGTCATGGGGTTGGCCGAACCATACGTGGCATCCTGGACTCTGGGAGAGAGAAAATCTAGCTAACATATGTGCTTCACAGTTGAGACAACACAACCTTCAAAAGAAAATCTACATTGAAGGAGAGTAGCTTTGAGATTGACCACTCTAATAATGGCACCATATCTCGTAGCCGACACCCTTGAGGCTGAATGCAAAGCTTTGACACACACTGGTGCGATGTTGTGGATGCGGCGGTTGCCTTTGTTTCATGTCATGCATGGATCATGGAGGGCTAGTTTATTCTTGCCATTGTTGGGCACAGTGGCGGAGACATGACCCAGGCCCCCAGGGCCAAGGCCCGTGGCATGTGGCCCTACTCCTTTGGTGATTGTAGCGACTACTAAGGACATGAGACCCATATCCAGGAACATTGCTTCAGTACGGCCAGAGGTGCCGCTAGCCTGGGTCCGCCCCTTGTTGGGCGTGCGTGGACCGTGCAAGGCGTCCAGTATTCTCTCCTTTTTCGTGTGGTTGAGGGGCAGACTTGCGAAGGTGGACGAAGGGAGGAGCAAAATGATTTTTTAGGAGAAAGGAAACCTATTTTTAGGTAGTAGAGATAGAGATATGCCATTAGGTTTTCTAGTAAATCTTACACTCAAGAATGAAAGCAACTATAACATAGAAAAAAATACGAACGTGAAAATAGAATAACAACAACTTTGTAATTGCTTCTGTCCTTCTGGGTCATATTTTCAACATGACACTGTCGTCGAAGAATTCAACTATTAAGTTATGAAACAAAATGTTGCAACATACATACATGATTACATATAGTTCATAACTATATCCCCATGCCTTTTCTAATGAGCTCAAGGACAAGAAGATGATGGCGGCCACTGCTTTGCTCCTGCTCCTGCTCACAAGCGTGCTAGCAGACAAGCTACTGGATGCATCCAGCTGCTCGTGTGCTACCTTAGCCGGTGCGCTGCTGGCCTACAAAATGCACCATGACCAGCGACACGCGAGATGCAGCCCAGCCAGCTGCTTGCCGATGCAACGATGCCGCCTTTCCCCGGATCGCTGGATGAGCTCGAGCTCCACGATGGAGGCGGCGCCGACGACATCGCTCCTCTCGCTGTCTTGGAGAATGATGGCGTGAATTCGATCGAGCTGGCCATAACTATCCGTGGGAAGATACTCGGGAATGAGGTGCGGGAGGTCCTGTGGACCATCTCAGGAGCGGCAAGACGTCTTAGCAGCGGGCGTGTCACCGGAGCTTGCATGCTTCCCTCTTATGCACATAAGATATTTGTTGAAATGCGAGAGAGAGAGAGAGAGAGAGAGGAGGTTATAGGGTGGGCGGTGGCCCACCTGTCATAACGGTCAAAATAAATGGAGTTGACATTTCTACCACATCAGGCCTCACGGGTGGGTTCGTCTTGTCATAAAAATGGTTAACTCATCTAAAATGGTCATTAATCATTTTAAGTAGTTTTTAGGCACAAAAATAGAAAAACTGTTAGTTTTTATCAAAATTTTGGAAGTTGTAGTTCAGTGTGACGATGACCCCAATTGTGGTAGTTTTTTTCTTTCAAATACTCCATCTAGGCCTCACCAGCCTCGACCGCAATATGAGTTTACCTTAACATGAAGAGCTCCACCAGCTTGCTCGTGTCTGGTATCATGGCCACCCAGGGGCTGCATTGCGTTATGTAGAGTGGAGAGGAAGCTTGAGGAGTTGAGCCGGTAATGAAGGAGTCTTCACCTCGTCCTTGGTCTAGGCGGTGCCTTGGTTGGTGGCGGAAGCCTCGCAACAGCGGTGGCGGGTGGGGCCGTGCAGCGTGGCGGCACAGGAAGGAGGTTGTGCAACCGTGTACAGGGAGATGGATTGGGTTTTTTAGGGTAAAATCAAGATTATTCATCAAAGTTCACATGATGTAGGATACATTGTGGGTCATGGGGTTGGCCGAACCATACGTGGCATCCTAGACTCCGGGAGAGAGAAAACTTGGCTAAGATATGTGCTTCACAGTTGAGACAACACAACCTTCAAAAGAAATTTTACAATGAAAGAGAGTAGCTTTGAGATTGACCTCACTAATAATGGCACCATATCTCATCACCGACACCCTTGAGGCTGAATGCAAAGCTTTGACACACACTGGTGCGATGTTGTGGATGCGGTGGTTGCCTTTGTTTCAGATCATGCATGGATCATGGAGGGCTAGTTTATTCTTGCCATTGCTGGGCACAGTGGCGGAGACATGACCCAGGCCCCCAGGGCCTAGGCCCGCGGCATGTGGCTCTACTCCTTTGGTGACTGTAGCGACTACTAAGGACGTGAGGCCCATATCCAGGAACACTGCTTCAGTACGGCCGGAGGCTGCCGCTGGCCTGGCTCCGCCCCTTGTTGGGCGTGCGTGGACCGTGCAATGCATTTAGTTTTCTCTCCTTTTTCGTGTGGTTGAGGGGCAGACGTGCGAAGGTGGACGAAGGGAGGAGCAAAATGATTTTTTTAGGAGAGAGGAAACCTATCTTTAGGTAGTAGAGATAGAGATATGCCATTAGGGTTTCCAGTAAATCTTACATTCAAGAATCAATGCAACTATAACATAGAAAAAATTATGAATGTGAAAATAGAATAACAACAAGTTTGTGAAAATAGAATAACAACAAGTTTGTAATTGCTTCTGGCCTTGTGGATCATATTTTCAACACGACACAGTCGTCGAAGAATTCAACTATTAAGTTATGAAACAAAATGTTGCAACATATGTACATG